>NC_092377.1:13228281-13355781 GCF_030028105.1 Mobula birostris | reverse complement strand
GGGAGCATCACTGGAAAGGGTGAGCAGTTTCAAGTTTGGGAAGGGGAACTAGAAACGAGAAGGATGGGTTTAAGGTGAGCGGTGAAAGATGTCAAGAGGGACCTGACTGATCAACTTCTCACAGAGGGTGGTACTTATATGGAATGAGCTGCAGGAGAAAGTGACTGAGGCAAATACAGCAACAGCAGTTAAAAAGGCAGCTGGACAGATAGACCATAAGATATAGACCACTTGACCAATCGTGTCAGCTCCACATTGCATTAATAGGAAAAGTTTTGAGTGATATGGGCTCAATGTGGGTAAATTGGATTAGCTCAAGCTGGCACTTTGGTCAGCATAGATGTTGGGCCGAAGGGCTAGTTCCTGTGCTTATATTACTCTATGACCATAAATTGAGTATTCTTTGGAGCAACATATAGCCCAATTTTTCAAATAATCAACTTGTCATTTCAATTGCCTTTCCGCCTATGAGTTTCCCTCTTCCACAGTGCATCACACCCACTTGGAAACAGGTCTGTCACCCTTCATTGTCAATTGTTCTCAATCCAGCAACTCCCAACCCTGGCATGAGTGGAGTGCCTTCACCAGGAGTTAAAACAATGATTCATCGTCACCCTCCCAAGGGATTACCGATGATAGTGAATACAGTAATTGGCTCAGGGAATGCTACATTTTCAGTCAAATTGGTAAATGGATAAGTTGGTTTGTTACTATTATCACAGGTACTGAGGTACAGTGAAAGCTTTGTTTTGCATACCATCCATAGAGATCATTTCAAAACATCAATACATCAAGGGTTCCTTAAGATAAACGAGAAAATCTGCAGATGCTGGAAATCCGAGCAACACACACAAAATGCTGGAGGAACTCAGCAGGCCAGGCAGAATCTATGGAAAAAAGTACAGTCGGGTTTTGGGCTGAAACCCTTTGGCAGGGTTCCTTAAGGTTGTCGTAACCTGGGTGTGGTGGGGAATGGTAGTGGGGATAAGTTCCCAATACCGATTAAATTTGGGTGGTGGGTGGAGATATATCTCTACTAAAGGAGGTGTTAGGCCCTCTGCTCCCCTGCAGGTCAACTTTGGGCAAGGTGTAGCATTTGCTTTGCTTCCTAGACAGGAGATTTAGTGGATGTGAGAAGGACACCCACATGGTTTGTTGCCTCCTGGGTGCCAGGGTCTGGGATGTCTCTGACTGGGTGCACAACATCCTGGTACGAGAGGGAAAGCAACCAGAAGTTGTGATACATGTTCGTACCAACAACATAGGCAGGAAGAGGGATGAGGTCCTGAAGTGTGAGTTTCAGGAACTAGGCAGAAGGCTGAAGAACAGGACCTCAAGGGTGGCGTTCTCAAGATTGCTGCCAGTGCTACGTGACAGTGATGGTAAGAATTGGAGGAGATGGCAGTTGAATGCGTGGCTGACGAGTTGGTGCAGGGAGCAGTGTTTTAGATTTTTGGATCATTGGGATCTCTTCTGGGGTAGGTGAGACCTGTACAGATTGGATGGGTTGCACCTGAACTCGAGGGGGAGCAATATCCTTGCAGGTAAGTTTGCTAGCATGGTTCGGGAGGGTTTAAACTAATTTGCAAGCGGGATGGGACATGGAGCGATAGAGCAGTGAAAGAAGTGCAAGGAGTAAGGCCAGATCTAACATACAGAGAGGCTTTGAGGAAAGAGAAGCAGAATAAAGGGTGTAAAGATAGTAAGGTAGAAGGGCTAAAGTGCATGTGCTTCAATGCAAGAAGCATCAGGAACAAAGGAGATGAACTGAGAGCTTGGATACATACATGGAATTATGATGTAGTGGCCATAACAGAGACTTGGCTGGCACCAGGGTAGGAATGGATTCTCAGTATTCCTGGATTTCAGTGCTTTAAGAGGGATAGAGAGGAGGGAAAAAGGGGAGGAGGGGTGGCATTACTGGTCAGGGATACTATTACAGCTACAGAAAGGGTGGGTAATGTAGCAGGATCCTCTTTTGAGTCAGTATGGGTGGAAGTCAGGAACAGGAAGGGAGCAGTTACTCTATTGGGGGTATTCTATAGGCTCCCTGGTAGCAGCAGAGATACCAAGGAGCAGATTGTGAGGCAGATTTTGGAAAGGTGCAAAAATAACAAGGTTGTTATCATGGGTGACTTTAACTTCCCTAATATTAATTGGCACCTGATTAGTTCCAATGGTTTAGATGGGGCAGAGTTTGTTAAGTGTGCCAGGACGGATTCCCTTAACAGTATGTGGACAGGCCGACTGGGGGAATGCCATACCAGATCTAGTATTAGGTAACGAACTGGGTCAGGTCACAGATCTCTCAGTGGGTGAGCATCTGGGGGACAGTGGCCACCGCTCCCTGACCTTCAGCATTATCTTGGAAAAGGATAGAATCAGAGAGGACAGGAAAATTTTTAATTGGGGAAGGGCAAATTATGAGGCTATAAGGCTAGGACTTAAGTGTGTGAATTGCGATGATGTTTTTGCAGGAAAATGTCCTATGGACATGTGGTTGATGTTTAGGGATCTCTTGCAGGATGTAAGGGATAAATTTGTCCCGGTGAGGAAGATAAAGAATGGTAGGGTGAAGGAGCCATGGGTGACAAGTGAGGTGGAAAATCTAGTCAGGTGGAAGAAGACAGCATACATGAGGTTTAGGAAGCAAGGATCATATGGGTCTATTGAGGAATATAGGTAGCAAGAGAGGAGCTTAAGAAGGGGCTGAGGAGAGCAAGAAGGGGGCATGAGAAGGCCTTGGCAAGTAGGGTAAAGGAAAACCCCAAGACATTCTTCAATTATGTGAAGAACAAAAGGATGACAGGAGTGAAGGTAGGACTGATTAGAGATAAAGGTGGGAAGATGTGCCTGGAGGCTGTGTAAGTGAGCGAGGTCCTCAATGAATACTTCTCTTCGGTATTCACCAATGAGAGGGAACTTGATGACAATGAGGACAATATGAGTGAGGTTGGTGTTCTGGAGCATATTGATATTAAGGGAGAGGAGGTGTTGGAGTTGTTAAAATACATTAGGACGGATAAGTCCCCGGGACCTGACGGAATATTCCCCAGGCTGCTCCACGAGGCGAGGGAAGAGATTGCTGAGCCTCTGGCTGGGATCTTTATGTCCTCGTTGTCCACAGGAATGGTACCAGAGGACTGGAGGGAGGCGAATCTTGTCCCCTTGTTCAAAAAAGGCAGTAAGGATAGTCTGGGTAACTATAGACCACTGATCCTTACGTCTGTGGTGGGAAAGCTGTCGGAAAAGATTCTTAGAGATAGGATCTATTGGCATTTAGAGAATCATGGTCTGATCAGGGACAGTCAGCATGGCTTTGTGAAGGGCAGATCGTGTCTAACAAGCCTGATAGAGTTCTTTGAGGAGGTGACCAGGCATGTAGATGAGGGTAGTGCAGTGGATGTGATCTACATGGATTTTAGTAAGGCATTTGACAAGGTTCCACACGGTAGGCTTATTCAGAAAGTCAGAAGGCGTGGGATCCAGGGAATTTTGACCAGGTGGATTCAGAACTGGCTTGCCTGCAGAAAGCAGAGGGTCGTGATGGAGGGAGTACATTCGGACTGAAGGGGTGTAACTAGTGGTGTCCCACAAGGATTGGTTCTGGGACCTCTACTTTTCGTGATTTTTATTAACGATCTGGATGTGGGGGTAGAAGGGTGGGTTGGCAAGTTTGCAGACGACACAAAGGTTGGTGGTGTTGTAGATAGTGTAGAGGATTGTCAAAGATTGCAGAGAGACATTGATAGGTTACAGAAGTGGACTGAGAAGTGGCAGATGGAGTTCAACCCGGAGAAGTGTGAGGTGGTACACTTTGGAAGGACAAACTCCAAGGCAGAGTACAAAGTAAATGGCAGGATACTTGGTAGTGTGGAGGAGCAGAGGGATCTGGGGGTACATGTCTACAGATCCCTGAAAGTTGCCTCACAGGTAGATAGGGTAGTTAAGAAAGCTTATGGGGTGTTAGCTTTCGTAAGTCGAGGGATAGAGTTTAAGAGTCGTGAGGTAATGATGCAGCTCTATAAAACTCTGGTTAGGCCACACTTGGAGTATTGTGTCCAGTTCTGGTCGCCTCACCATAGGAAGGATGTGGAAGCATTGGAAAAGGTACAGAGGAGATTTACCAGGATGCTGCCTGGTTTAGAGAGTATGCATTATGTTCAGAGATGAAGGCAGCTAGGGCTTTACTCTTTGGAGAGAAGGAGGGTGAGATAAGACATGATAGAGGTGTACAAGATAATAAGAGGAATAGATAGAATGGACGGCCAGCGCCTCTTTCCCAGGGCACCACTGCTCAATACAAGAGGACATGGCTCTAAGGTAAGGGGTGGGAAGTTGAAGGGGGATGTTAGAGGAAAGTTTTTTACTCAGACAGTGGTTGGTGCATGGAATGCACTGCCTGAGTCAGTGGTGGAGGCAGATTAGTGAAATTTAAGAGACTACTAGACAGGTATATGGAGGAATTTAAGGTGTGGGAGTTATATGGGAGGCAGGGTTTAAGGGTCAGCGCAACATTGTGGGCCGAAGGGCCTGTACTGTGCTGCACTATTCTATGTTCTATGTATGTCACAGGAAGCCATGGGAGCAGGTGGTGGATGGTCGTATAAGCAGCTGGTACATATCACAAGTCCTGGTTATGTGACCACTGATGCCAGGTAGACAATCCGTGAAGAGTATTGACGGATTGTAAAGACACTGCCCAGAAAAAGGCAATGGCAAACCACTTCTGTAGGAAAATTTGCCAAGAGCAGTCATGGTCATGGATAGAGAGAAGAATGAGAACAACAGTGTGACAGATGGAAGACCATGATCACCCATGTCATACGACACGGCACGTAATGATGATAATGACCTATTAAATGATCCCAATGACGTGTGTCTCAAATAGCTTCTTACAACCAAACCTAGCTCCTGGCCTTCACGTGTGGCTTAGCTACTAAGCCTGATGGAATTGCTTCTACTGACAGGAGGAGCGGCAAAGGCGGGTTACTGGTGCCGTAAACATAATCGCTTTGGGCAGATGGTTCTCATCAGCCGTAGTTGGCAGCTCATGTAGGAGAGGGAAAACTTTGATATCAAACCCCCACTGCCCAGCTGCTATACCCACTCATGGGGAAGGCTTCAGGAGCAAACCTAGAGGGAAAACCTGGAGCTGGAGTCCCTAAGGCAGTCCTACGTTGAGATCAGCAGGGACTGGCAACTCCTGTGACACCACTGGTGCCAAAATGTATTGTTCTCTGCTGTTCCTTTGTATTCATCAATTGCGTGGAGAGTGAGAGCCTGCTACGTGGGCATCAGCTTGCTCTTCATATCGTACTGCCCTGGCTGGCATACTGGCTTATTCATCATGTAGACTGCTAGGATGCAATATCCATGGTCCATCAATATCCATATCCATCCTCCAATGGAGGGTCTCAAGTACTTTGAGGTTGTACAAGGGAAAAACAATAACAGAATGTAGAATAAAGTGTTATAGTTACTGAGAAAGTGCAGTGTAGGCGGACAATAATGTGCAAGGCCATGACAAAGTAGATTATGAGATCAAGAATCCATATGATTGTACTAGGGGACCGTTGAATAATCTTATAACAGCAGGATAGAAGTTGTCCTTGAGCCTGGTGGTTATGCTTTCAGGCTTTTGTATCTTCTGCCCAATGGAGGGGAGAAGAGAGAATGTCCGGGTTGGGTGGGATCTTTGATTATGTTGGTGGCTTTACCACCAAGGCAGTGAGAAGTGCTGACAGAGTCCGTGGAGGGGAGGTTGTGCTGAGTCGTGTACACAACTCTGTGCAGTTTATTGTGGACACAGGCAGAACAGTTACCATATCAAGCCATGGTGCATCTGGATAAGGCGCTTTCTATGGAGCATCGATAAAAATTACTGAGGGTCATGGGGGACTTACTGAACTTCTTTAGTCTCCTGAAGCTAGTAGAGGTGTTGGTAAGTATTCTTGCCATGGTTTCTATTTGGCTGGACCAGGATAGGGTACTGATAATGTATACTCTTAGGAATTTGAAGCTTTCAACCCTCTCAGCCTTAGCATCTTCGACCTCAGCACCATCTGAGAGGGAAATTGCTGAGAATAGCAACTAATAAATAGTGGGCCACTAACCTCAGCAATTTCTCTGTTAAGTGGACTGTTTTAATCTGTCCTCTGGGCTTTCAATCTCAGGGGACACATTACTATTGCCTCAAAATTAAGATTCACTCTTTCTAAAGTGAAACAACATTTTGATTTTGATTTTCCCAAGGTGACTCGGGCACAAACCATTAATGCAAGTGAGAGGCTGGAGAAACTATGTTGTTGTTCCCTTGAGCTGTAATGAAATTTTGAAATGGTGATGGTGGAGGTAAACAGCTCAAACTCTTTCTTGTTGCCACATCAAGCCTTGATACATCGGGATAGGATGACAGGATGGTTTTAGTGGTGCATCAATAAAAATTAATTGGGGGGAGGGTCAAAGGCTATATGCCAAAATTCTTTAGCTTCCTGTGGAGGTAGAGGACTTGGTGAGCCTTCTTGGCCAACGTGTCTACACAATTTGACCAGGAGAAGCTATTGGTGACGTTCACACCTAAGAACCTGAAGATCTGTTGACCCCAGCATCAACAGGAGCATGTGTTCCCCTCCCCCCACCTTCCTGAAGTCATGACCAGCTCTTTTGTTTTGTTGACATTGAGGCAAAGGTTGTTTCCAAGACACCATGTCACCAGGCTCTCTGTCACCATCCTGTACTCCAACTCAATGTTACTTGAGATGTTGCCCCTATGGTGGTGTCATCTCCAAACTTGTAGATAGAGTTAGAGCAATATCTTGCGGTAAATGTACAGGGAATAGAGTAGGGGGCTGAGGATGCCCTACAAACCCCAAGAGCCAAAGAAGTGCAAGCCAATAGATTCAAAGGTCAGCTGAAGGGGTAGCGATCAGGATCGAGCCAAGCGAACCCGTGGGCTATATAAATGCGAGCACTCCCAGGGAGAAACATCAGCAACTGTGCACTGAGGATGTCTCCTCAACTGGTGACAAAACGCCTGCAAGCTAATTGCCAACCTCGGTGAACACCGCAACATCAAATTGCATTGTGTTGAGTCTGTCTGAGAGACTGAAGTTAAAGCGTGTCATGATCAGAGCCACTGGGTGGTAGACATTAAGGCACATCAAGCAACACACATCAAAGTTGCTGGTGAACGCAGCAGGCCAGGCAGCATCTGTAGGAAGAGGTGCAGTTGACGTTTCAGGCCGAGATTCTTCGTCAGGACTAACTGAAGGAAGAGTGAGTAAGGGATTTGAAAGTTGGAGGGGGAGGGGGAGATCCAAAATGATAGGAGAAGACAGGAGGGGGAGGGATGGAGCCAGGAGCTGGACAGGTGATTGGCAAAGGGGATACGAGAGGATCATGGGACAGGAGGTCCGGGAAGAAAGACAAGCGGGGGGGGGGGGACGACCCAGAGGATGGGCAAGAGGTATATTCAGAGGGACAGAGGGAGAAAAAGGAGAGTGAGAGAAAGAATGTGTGCATAAAAATAAGTAACAGATGGGGTACGAGGGGGAGGTGGGGCCTAGCGGAAGTTAGAGAAGTCGATGTTCATGCCATCAGGTTGGAGGCTACCCAGACGGAATATAAGGTGTTGTTCTTCCAACCTGAGTGTGGCTTCATCTTTATAGTAGAGGAGGCCGTGGATAGACATGTCAGAATGGGAATGGGATGTGGAATTAAAATGTGTGGCCACTGGGAGATCCTGCTTTCTCTGGCGGACAGAGCGTAGATGTTCAGCAAAGCGGTCTCCCAGTCTGCGTCGGGTCTCGCCAATATATAAAAGGCCACATCGGGAGCACCGGACGCAGTATATCACCCCAGTCGACTCACAGGTGAAGTGTTGCCTCACCTGGAAGGACTGTTTGGGGCCCTGAATGGTGGTAAGGGAGGAAGTGTAAGGGCATGTGTAGCACTTGTTCCGCTTACATGGATAAGTGCCAGGAG
Source organism: Mobula birostris (assembly GCF_030028105.1). NCBI lineage: Eukaryota > Metazoa > Chordata > Chondrichthyes > Myliobatiformes > Myliobatidae > Mobula > Mobula birostris. The sequence goes on along the minus strand of NC_092377.1, from coordinate 13,347,795 downwards.
GGAAGTCAGTGGGGAGGGATGGGGGGGACAAATGGACAAGGGAGTTGCGTAGGGAGCGATTCCTGCGGAATGCAGGAGGGGTGGAGGGAAAGATGTGCTTAGTGGTGGGATCCCGTTGGAGGTGGCGGAAGTTACGGAGAATAATATGTTGGACCCGGAGGCTGGTGGGGTGGTAGGTGAGGACCAGGGGAACCCTATTCCTAGTGGGGTGGCGGGAGGATGAAGTGAGAGCAGATGTACGTGAAATGGGGGAGATGCGTTTAAGAGCAGAGTTGATAGTGGAGGAAGGGAAGCCCCTTTCTTTAAAAAAGGAAGACATCTCCCTCATCCTAGAATGAAAAGCCTCATCCTGAGAGCAGATGCCGTAGAATTATACCTCTCAATTAAGGCACATCATCTTGTTTTTCTTAGATAGAAGAATGAAAGTGTTTTTCTTAAAGGAGTACACCTCATATAAATATAATTGCTAAGAAAGCACCACAGCATTTCTACTTCCTTAGGGGTTTACAGAGATTTGGCGTGACATCAAAAAACTTGATAAACTTCTAAAGATGTGTACTAGACAGTGTATTGACTGGTTACATTATGGGCTAGTATGGGAACATTACCCATAGTAATGGATTTGCCCTGGTACATCATGGATAAAGCCCTTCAAAGCATTGAGCACATTGAGATGAAATGTTGTTGTCGAAAAGCAGCATCCATCATCAAAGATCCCCACCACCCAGGCCGTGCTCTTTTCTCGCTGCTGCCATCAGGTAGAAGGTACAAGTGCCTCAGGACTCACACCACCAGGTTCACGAGCAGTTACTGCCCCTCAACCATCTTGAACAAAAGGGGATGACTACATTCATCTATTGAAATAGTCCGTTTAAGGACACTTTATCTTGTCATTTATTGCTATTTACTTATATTCGCATTTGCACAGTATGTTGCTTTCTATGCTCTTGCTCTTTCGTTGATCCTGTTTACAGTCACTATTCTATAAATTTGCTGAATATGCCTGCAGGAAAAAGAATCTCAGGGTTGTATGTGGTGGCAAGTATGCACTCTGAGAATAAGTTTTACTTTGAACTTTTGAACTTTGAACTTTACTCTTAATGCTCAATTCCATTAAACCATAGGATATACAGTAGGTATACATGGAGAGGTAGTAAATTGGATTAGACATTGGCTCAATGGAAGAAGCCAAAGAGTGGTGGTAGAGAATTGCTTCTCTGAGTGGAGGCCTGTGACTAGTGGAGTGCCACAGGGATCAGTGCTGGGTCCATTTTTATTTGTCATCTATATCAATGATCTGGATGATAATGTGGTAAATTAGATCAGCAAATTTGCTGATGATACAAAGATTGAAGGTGTAGTGGACAGTGAGGAAGGTTTTCAGAGCCTGCAGAGGGATTTGGACCAGCAGGGAAAATGGGCTGAAAAATGGCAGATGGAGTTTTATACAGACGACTGTGAGGTATTGCACTTTGGAAGGACAAACCAACGTAGAACATACAGGGTTAATGGTAAGGCACTGAGGAGTGCAGTAGAACAGAGGGATCTGGGAATACAAATATAAAATTCCCTAAAAGTGACGTCACAGGTAGACAGGGTCGAAAAGAGAGCTTTTGGTACGTTGGCCTTTATAAATCAAATTATTGAGTATAAGACTTGGAATGTTATTGTGAGGTTGTATAAGGCATTGGTGAGGCCAAATTTGGAGTATTGTGTACAGTTTTGCTCACCAAATTACAGGAAGGATATAAATAAGGTTGAAAGAGTGCAGAGAAGGTTCACAAGGATGTTGCTGGGACTTGAGAAACTCAGTTACAGAGAAAGGTTGAATAGGTTAGGACCTTATTCCCTGGAGTGTAGAAGAATGAGGGGAGATTTGATAGAGGTATATAAAATTATGATGGGTATAGATAGAGTGAATGCAAGCAGGCTTTTTCCACTGAGGCTAGAGGAGAAAAACACCAGAGGACATAGGTTAAGGGTGAAGGGGGAAAAGTTTAAAGGGAACATTGGGGGGGGGTTTCTTCACACAGAGAGTGGTGGGAGTGTGGAATGAGCTGCCAGATGAAGTGGTAAATACGGGCTCACTTTTAACATTTAAGAAAAACTTGGACAAGTACATGGATGAGAGGTGTATGGAGGGATATGGTCCAGGTGCAGTTCAGTAGGACTAGGCAGAAAAATGGTTCGGCACAGCCAAGAAAGGCCAAAAGGCCTGTTTCTGTGCTGTAATGTTCTATGGTTCTATAGGAGCATTCCACTTTCAGCCCATTGAGTCTGCTCTACCATTCAAACATGGCTGATTTATTTTCTCTCACTAACCCCATTCGTTTACCTTCTCCCCATTACCTTTGACACCCTTACTAATCAAGGAAAGAGCTTTGCATCATATTTCGGTGCATGTGATGATAATAAACCAATTCCAATTCCAATTGCATTCTGTTTCTCCCATGAATGAATGAGAGGCGAAGGGCAGCTGATGGGTGTGGTGGACCTAGAACCAGAGAGACAATGTAAAGGATGAAGGGCTGAGAAGATGAGTCAGTGTTGGTTTGAGGAAGCTCTTCAGAGTTGAGCTCTTTCTATGACCATTAAACTCTACTCCCTTCCACCCTCTGCTGAGCTGTTAATAGAAACAACAGCACTCACAGAGGAGTGAGATCATCACATTTCAAACATGGCTCCGTTTCTGACACTGGTCAGAGGAAAACAAGCAAACTGAGCCATTTGCTGGCTCGTTTTACAGATGACACATCTCAAGTTGGGTCACTTGATATGGACACATCGCGCCAAGTCTGGCCACACATCACATCGAGGCGAATAGTTCAAGTGGATGAAATATTTTAACCTAGTAGAGTAACTGGCCATGCGAGGAGCTCGTCACGTCTGCAGGAGTGGAAGAAACTGATCGGTGGCTGATGCCCACCAACCCACACCTGGGCCAGAGCCCTCCATAATCCTCTCATCCATGTACTTATCCAAGCATCTCTTAAAATAGAGTCAGAGAAAACTAAAGCAGAGAAACAGGCCCTTTGGCCCATCTAGTTTGTGCTGAGCCATTTAAACTGCCTAGTCCCAACGATCTGCACCCGGATCACAGCCCTCAATACCCCTCCCTTCCCGGTACCCATCCAAACTTCTCCTGAAAACTGGAATCAAGGGAAGTTTGGATAGGTAAATGGATAGGAAAGGTATGGTGTGGTTGTGGATCAGTGGGCATTGACCACTGTGGTCTGGGTGCCGGTCGATGGGAGTTGAAATTGAATCCGCATCCACCTCTTATACTGTCAGCTTGTTCCACAAACTCATTACCCTCAGAGTGCAGAAGCTCCCCCTCAGGTTCCCTTAAATAGTTCACCTTTTGTCCTTAACTTATGACCTCCAGTTCCAGTCTTACCCAACCCGAGGAGAAAAAGCCTGCATGCATTTGCCCTATCTTTTCCCCTCATACTTTTGTATACCTCTACCAAATCTCTCCCTCATTCTCCTATGCTCCAGAGAATAAATTTCTAACGTATTCAACCTTTCCCTATAACTCAGATCCTCAAGTCCTGGCAAAATCCTGGTAAATTTTCTCTGTACTCTTTCAACCTTATTGGTATCTTTCCTGCAGGTAGGTGACCAGAACTGGCTTATTGCTCTAGATCGTAGCATCTGCCGTCCCTTGTGCCTCCAGCTATCGGCACCTGATTGTGGCCAACTTCTCTCCTCTCCTGGGAGGTTGGGAGAGGGGTGGGTAGAAATTTGCTTCCATGATAGAGTCATTGTCAGTCCCATCCCAGGGCTCTGGGTCTGTTTCATGAATGAATTAGCGCACCCCTCCCCACCATCGGTCATATCTACACGTAGCATGTTCAGGAAGGGCAAGAAGGGGAAACATGTGGCACTCTGAGTTGGTGGATCAGTGGTGGAGAGAGTCAGCAGCTTTAAATTCCTGTTAATGTATTGGGGTGACCTTTACAGGGCCCAGCAAGCAGATGCAATCACAAGGAAGGTATGCCGGTGTCTATATTTGCTTAGGAGGTTAAGGAGGCTCAGCTTGTTACCAAACACTCTGACAAACTTCTCCAGATGTCTTGTTAAAAATACCCTGACTGGTTGTATCATACAGTAATTCAAATGCACAGGAACGCAAGAAGCTAAAGAGAGTAGTGCACTCAGCCCAGTACATCTTAGGCACATCCCTCCCGACTATCGGTAGTACGTACCTACAAAAGGCACTGCCTCAGGAAAGTAACATGGCTCGTCAAAGATCCCTACCATCTTGACCATGCAGTATTTTCAAAGCTACCATCTGACAGGAGGCACAGAACTTTGAAGTCAATCCTACACCACCAGATTCAAGAACAGCTAGTTCCATTTAACCATACACTTCTTGAACCAACCGGCACAAACCCAATCACTGTCTCAGTCCCGAAACACCATGACAACTTTGATATCAGTTCACTAAAAGAGACTTCGTTGTTTTTTTAAATTTCTAATTGCATTTTTATGCAAGCAGAAATTGAATATATTTTAAGTTTAATTTGATTTTTTCTTGTGAATGCTACTTATCTGGTGCTATGTGCCTGTGACGCTGCTGCAAGTAAGTTTATTCTTGTATTTGTCACTGAATCTGTGTTCAAAGTCCAAAGTAAATTATATTTTTTATGAAAATACATTTATGTCACCATAGACTACCCTGAGATTCATTTCCTTGCAGGCATTTACAGTGAGGCCCTCCGTTGGTCGGGCACAACCACGGACGTTGCATCCTAGCTAACTTCGTGATACACAAGCCAGGATGATATGGAGCACAAGCTGATGCCCATGCAGCAGGCTCCCCCCCTCCTCACAACTGATGAACCCAAAGGAACGACAGAGACCGATACACAAGGAAATCTGCAAGTGCTGGAAATTCAAGCAACACACACAAAATGCTGGTGAACGCAGCAGGCCAGGCAGCGTCTCTAGGAAGAGGTACAGTCAATGTTTCAGGCCGAGACTCTTCGTCAGGACTAACTGAAGGAAGAGCTAGTAAGAGATTTGGGAGTGAGAGGGGGAGTGGGAGATCCAAAATGATAGGAGAAGACAGGAGGGGGGAGGGATGGAGTCAAGAGCTGGGCAGTTGATTGGCAAAAGGGATACAAGGCTGGAGAAGGGAGAGGATCATGGGACGGGAGGCCTAGGGAGAAAGAAAGGGGGAGGGGAGCACCAGATGAAGATGGAGAGCAAGCAGTTATTGTGAGAGGGACAGAGGGGGATCAAAGAGAGAAAAAAAAAGAAAAAAAAATAATAATAATAAATGAGGGATGGGGTATGAGGGGGAGGAGGGGCATTAACGGAAGTTAGAGAAGTCAATGTTCATGCCATCTGGTTAGAGGCTACCCAAACGGAATATAAGGTGTTGTTCCTCCAACCCGAGCGTGGCTTCATCTTTACAGTAGAGGAGGCCATGGATAGACATATCAGAATGGGAATGGGATGTGGAATTAAAATGTGCGGCCACTGGGAGATCCTGCTTTCTCTGGCGGACAGAGCGTAGGTGTTCAGTGAAACGATCTCCCAGCCTGCGTCGGGTCTCGCCAATATATAGAAGGCCGCACCGGGAGCACCGGACCCAGTATATCACCCCAGCCAACTCACAGATGAAGTGTCGCCTTACCTGGAAGGACTGTCTGGGGCCCTGAATGGTGATGAGGAAGGAAGTGTAAGGGCAGGTGTAGCACTTGTTCCGCTTACAAGCATAAGTGCCGGGAGGGAGATCAGTGGGAAGGGATGGGGGGGACGAATGGACACTTTCAAGGACTATACAGATTCATGTTGTTAGTATTATTTATTTATTTTCACTTACACAGTTCGTTTTCTTTTGCATATTGATTGTTTGTCCTTGCTTATGTATAGTTCTTTCATAAATTCTATAGTATTTCTTTATTTTCCCCTGCCGAAAACTGAATCTATATGAGTGAGTATATGGTGACATTCAGTATTGGTACTTCCATAATAAATTTACTTTGAACTTTGATTTAGAGTTCCTACAGCATTTTGTTCAAGGTTTCCAACATCTGCAGAATCTCTTGTGTTTATGAAAAGTTTGTATTTGCAGGGTCCATTTAATGGAGCAGAGCATCTTGTCAGTGGCATGACCAAGGCCAACAGAAAACTAATATTGGTCAGAGAAGCTTTCTTCCACCAGGATCCAGTGTTGGTCAATAGTCACAGGTGGGACAGGAAAAGGGGGCCTGCTTCCAGTTTGGACATGGATGGCTGCTTTTGGATGGCTTTCAGAGGGCAGAGTGAGGGTGGTGGTTCAAGAAAGCTTTGGTGTGTATGGGTCTAGGTGTGGCTAAGATGTGGCTGAGGGTCTTAGCAACAGGAGCATGGAGGGAGTGAGGGAGTTAGGCAATATTAAACAGGTGGAAATAGCCAGCATTAGTAATGCCTCTGGCATGTGGTCCAAGGCGTATCTTGGGCACACAAGACTGTGAACAATTTGGCTTGGAATACAAAGTCCAAGCAAATATTCTGACAAACTGCTTGTCTCATTTTTGTTTTGGCCAGGATTCAAATCCAAGCAAGAACAGCTCAAGGTGATGAAACCACAATTTTTCTTTCATTCTCTTCTGGAGCCCAACCCTTAGTGTTGATGTAGGTGCCACAGTAGCATAGAGGTTAGCACGGTGCCATTAAGCTCAGGATGCTGGAGATCATAGTTCAATCCTGGCGTCCTCTGCAAGGAGGTTGTATGTCCTCCTGTGAAATGCGTGGGTTTCCTCCAAGTGCTTCAATTTCCTCCTACTTTCCAATGATGTACCAGTTAGCAGGTTAATTGGTCATTTTAAATTGTGCTGTGATTAGTCTAGGGTTATACTGGTTAGTTCTAGTGGCGTGGCTCTAAGGGTCTGAAGAGCCTATTCTATGTTGTATCTCTAAATAAATGAATAAATAAATAAATACACGTACAGCGGGATTTTCAGTCCTAGTCATCAGCTCCCTGGAAGTCATTGCACAGTTTGAAAAGGAGGTGAAGAAGTGTGGCACGCTTACCTTTTTCTGATCGAGCCACTGAGCTCAAGAAGTTTGTGGCTTTATAAAACTCTGGGTAAGCGGCATGGAGTATTGCATTCAATTCTAGTCAATCCAGTATAACAAGGATATGGAGTCTTTGAAGAGAGTGCAGACGAGGTTTACCGGGATGCCGCCTGGATTAGAGGGCATGTCCTATAAAGGAAGGCTGGACAATATTGGTTTGTTTTCTCTGGACTGTCAGAGCTTGAGAAGAGACCTGACAAAAGTGATAAAATTAAGAGAGGCAGAGATAGAGGAGACAGCTGGTATCCATTTCCTGACTTATTTGAAACGTCTAATTCCAGAGGACATTAATGTGACACGAGAGGGCAAGTCTTGGAATGCTTTACACAGTGGAGGCAATTAAGAGGCTCTTAGATAGGCACATGAATGTGCAGAGAACAGTGGTCGTGGGAATTGTGTAGGCAGAAGGGATTAGCTTAGTTAGGTGATTAACTACTAGTTTAATTAGTTTGCACAACTTTGTGGGCTGAAGGGCCTGTCCTGTGCTACACTGTTCTATGTTTTCTTTTCAGAAGGTTTTAATTTTATCTGTTTATTTAGCAGTTCCACACGGAGTAGGCCCTTCTGGCCCTTCAAGCCAAGCAACCCCTGACAACCCCGATTAAGCCCAACCTAGTCACGGGACAATTAACCTAGCTTCGGACTGTGGGAGGAAACTGAGCACCCGGGGGAAGCCCACGCATTCCACAGGGAGGATGTACAGAGGCTCTTTCTAGAACGGTACCGGAATTGAACTCCAAACTCCAGAACACCCTGAGCTGTAATAGTGTCGTGCTAATGGCTACACTACCATGGCTCCCAGTGTCGTACTTTGCTTACTTAGAGGTACAAGATGGTTATGGGCCTTTCCGGCCCAACAAGCCCACAGCGCCCAATTATACCCATGTGACTACTAACCGGCATGTTTTCGGGATATGAGAGGAAACCGGTCATGAGGAGGTTGTATGAACTCCTTACAGGGGTTTAGAGGGATATGTGCTGAATGCCAGAAGTTGGGGTTAGCTGGGTGGACAAGATGGTCAGCGTGTATTGTTTGGGCTAGAGGGTCTATATCTGTGCTGTGTTGCTCAGTGACTCTATGATCTACTTGCCCTATCAGCACATTGGAAGGACTGATGATCCTACATCCAAGACAAGATGGTGTGCGACTCGCAGTGGAAGCTGTGGACCTGATGTTCGCCGCTGCCTCCTATTATTATCCTTCCTGGCAGTGGAGGCCATGGATTTGGTAGATGTTGTTCATGTAGTTTGGGCAAGTAGATCACAGAGTCACAGAACAATGCAGCCTAGGTACAGGCAGTCCGGCCCAGCCAATCCTGCTTGTTTTGTCGTTACTTGCTGTGTTCTCTGTTGTTCTGCCAAGCATTGTGAGTATGCCATGTTGTCTCCAGGATAGGTGGCGATATTTGCGAGCTGCCCTCAGCATTTCACTGTGTCTTTCAATGTACAAGTGATAAATAACTCCAAATCTGAATCTGAATCAAGACAACCATCTTTGTCTACCCAGCTAGTCCCAATTTTAAGCATTCAACCTATCTACCTCTAAGCACCACCACTCCATGTACCTTTCCAAATGCTTCTTAAAAGATGCTATTGTGTCTGCCTCAAACACTTCCTCTAGCAGCTCGTTCCATATACTCACCATCCTCTGAATGAAAAAGTTGCCCCTCAGGTACCTTTTAAAATCTTCGTTGGTGCTGGAATGTGTAACGACACTTGCGGGCTGCCCCCAGTACATCCTCGGAACGAGAGTGTGGCGACTTGTTGTAAGCTGCATAAGATGGATTCTTGACATTATCGTCTACCTCTTCATAACCTTGCACTTTATCGTTTGCCTGCCCTGCTGCTTTCTCTGTAACCGTAACACTTCATTCTGCATTCTGTTATAGTTTTCCCTTGTTCTACCTCAATGCACTGTATAATGATTTGATCTGTATGAACAGCATATAAGACAAAATTTGCATTGTACCTTGATACATGTGACAATAATAAACCAATTCTAATTCCAATCTGTATTCATCCCGTCTTCCAGCACTTTGCCCCTGGCCCTCTCTGCCAAGGTGATTTGAGTGTTTGTCTGGATACTTCTTAAATGCTATCAGTGACTCTGCTTTCAACATTTTCTCCAGCAGTTCATTCCTGGCACTCACCATTTTCTGGGTGAAAATTATCCCCTTCAGATCCACTTTACATCTTCAAGTAGATCTTCTACACTGCAGCATGTCTTGTTCAGAGTTGAATGACTTTTTCTCTCTCCCTACCTAAGTGCCTGTGATGTTGCTGCAAGCAAGTCTTTTATTTACCTCTAATTGTACACATGACATTAAACTCCACTTTTACTAACTTGTCTCACTATAATTCTATTATTTCTTCTTCTTCCCTCTCAATTTCTTCCTCATTCCTTAATATTTTCCATTCTCCCTTCCTCCCCATTTTCCCCACTACCTTCCACTGCAAAAAGTAGTGTATTTGGCCCAGTCCCTCACAGGGAAGGTCCTCCCAACCTTTGGGCACATCTACATGAAGTGCTGTTGCAGGATGAAGCATCCATCATCCGGGATCCCCACCACCCAGGACATGCTCTCCTCTTGCTGCTGCCATCGGGAAGAAGGTGCAGGAGCCCAAGGACCCCCACATCATCAGGTTCAGGAATAGTTATTACCCCTCAACCATCAGACTCTTGAATCAGAGGGGATTACTTCACTCAACTTCACTTGCCCAATCATTGAAACGTTCCCACAACCAGCGGACTCTCTTTCAAGGGTTCTTTATCTCGAGTTCTCGATATTTATTGCTTGTTTATTTATTTTTATTATATCTCCATTTGTATTTGCATGGTTTGTTATCTTTTGCACACTGATTGAATGCCCAAGTTGGTATGGTCTTTCATTGATTCTGTTATGGTTATTCTATGGATTTATTAAGTATGCCCACAAGAAAATGAATCTTAGGTTGTATATGAATGCATATATGTACTTTGATAATAAATTTACTCTAAGCTTTGAACTTTATCTAGTACCTATCTGTTATTTGTATAATTTGTCTTGTTCTGTGCATTGGCTGTTTGTCTTTGTGTATGATTTTCACATAAATTCTATTGAGTTTCTTCATTTTCCTGTAAATATCTGCAAGAAAATGAATCTCAAGGTATTATATAGTGACATAGCAATACTTTGATTATAAATTTACTTTGACTTTGACTTTGAGAATGATGTTAAGTGTTATGTAAAATATTATGCTCTCATTGACACCCTGCAGTGCAGTGTGTGCTTTAAAAAAATTCATAATAGCATATTGAAATTACCTACTTTGATATTATCCAATGATTTGCCTTTTGCTTTCTCTCTCTCTCGATTTATTGCTTTAAGGATTTGCATTTTCTCTGCAGTGCTTGAAGAATCAAATACGGCTCGGTGGATCACAGAGGCAAAACATCACGGACACTGGTTAACATAGGACACAGAACATCGAATATTACAGCACAGGATCAGGCCCTTCAGCCCATAATGTTGTGGCAAACCAATTAAATTAGTAATCAAATGGCCAACTAAACTAATCCCCGCTGCCTACACAATGTCCGTATCCTTCCATTTTTGTCACATTCACGTGCCTGGCTAAACATCTCTTAAAAGTCCTGAATGTATCTGCTTTTCCCACTGCCCCAGGCACTCTCTGTGTAAAATCTTGCCCCTCACAAACTACCCCCTCTGACCTTACATGCATGCCCTCTGATATTAAACATTTCAACCCTTGGTTGGATAAGTTCAACGGACCATATATTTAATAATCTTATTTCAGCCGTTTTGAAACTGTCCCTGATACACATGATACGTGCTCTCAGGGTTTAGTGTTTTCAACCCCATGGGAGAGGGGGGAAAGGAGAATATCTGGGGTGGGTGTGTTCCTTGACTTTGCTGGCTGCTTCAGATCATAAGACCGTAATATATAGGAGCAGAATTAGACCATTTGGCCCATTGAATCTGTTTTGCCATTCCATCATGGCTGATTTATTATCCCTCCTGCCCTCTTATCATAACCCCGACACCCCCACCAATCAAGACCCCATCAACCTAAGCTCCAATACACCCAATGGCGTAGCTGAGGCAGGAAGAAATACACTGTGGAGAGGAGAATAGTTCCTGTGATGTGTTAAGCTCCGTCCTCAACTCTCAGCAGTTTCCTGCGGTTATATGCAGAGCAGTTGCCATACCAAGTGCTTATGCATCCAGACGTAACATTTTCTGTGATGCATCGATAGCAATTGATGAGGGTCATTGGGGACATGCCGAATTTCTTTAGCCTCCTGAGAAGGTATAGGTCTCAGTGCGGAGATCAAAAATGAACTGTGGTAATTCATTTTTCTTGTTAACAGTTTGTAAGTTAAATCTGATCTGTCAAAGAGAGACATAAGTAGAATGGTAAAGTGAGACATTAACTTTTTTCTCTCTCTACAGATGCTGGTTGACCTTTAGTGCTCTTCTGTTTCATTTCAGATTTCCAGCGCCATCTGAATTTTGTTTATTTATGTCTACATATTTCCATATATACAGTACATTGGGATGTGCATATACACATAGTTATGCATATACAGCACTGTGCAAAACTCTTAAGCACTTATATACAACTAGGGTGCTTAATATGTTTGCACAGTACTGTAGTGATCTTATGTCATGCACTATAGTGCTGCCACAAGGAAAAAACAAATTTCATCATCTATTTGAGTGATGATAAGCCTGATTCTGATTTGGGTCTCTATTTTGGACTGAGAGTGGGAAGGGGGCAGGGAGAGGGGAATCCTGGTAGGGAAAATAGGAAGGGAGCAGGAAGCACCGCAGAGACGTTCAGTAATGATCAATAAACCAATGTTTGGAATCAAATGACCTCGCCCAGGGTTTCTCAGGGCTCGGTCTGTCTGCACCCACACCATCCCATGCCCGTGGCTCTCCACCCTCACCACTCCCAATATCCTTTGCTCCAGCCAGATTTACAAACTTGCTCTCCGCTCCACGTTGACAAATACGTACTGTGCAAAAGTCTTAGGCACCATAGCTGTATGGATGTGCCTAAGGCTTTTGCAGAGTACTGTATTTCAGAAGATTTGCAATTCTAACACCCTACACCTCCTTCTCAGAACATTCAAAAATACAGGGTCTTAACCTAAAACGTCAACAATTTATTTCCTCCCACAGGGGTATGAAGGACTAGGGTCTAGGTGTGGTCGATAGGGCTCGGCAGAATATCAACTGGATCAGATTAGAAAGTCCAAAGTGCCTGTAGTCTTCTGTGGCTCTATGAGGGGCCGAATGGTGGTGTAGCATAACCCCTTTACACTGTGGCAGCAACTTTCAAACAGGAACCTTTGAAAATTGTTTGCAATATATTTGAGGCGAACTGGGTTCAATTCCACTGCTGTCTGAAAGGAGTTTGTATGCTCTTCCTGAGACTGAAGGGGCTTTCTTTGGGTGCTCTGGTTTCCTCCCACATTCCAAGGATGTATGGGTTAGTAGGTTAATTGGTTACGCAGCGTAATTAGGCAGCGCGTGTTGTTGGACCAGAAGGACTTGTTACCACTGAGTTTACCCTGCAGATGAGTATCTGCAGTCTCTTGTGCCTCCATTCAAAAATATCTCAAAACATTATCTCTTTTTCTCTCTCCACCCCACCCGTTGCTTTTTTCACCATTTTCGGTTTTTATTCCATTGCTATTGTAATTCGTGGTTGGCAGAGTGGAGATACGTCTCCACAGGAGGTGTAAGGCCCTCCTTCCTCCCGCGAGCTTGCCGGTCACCCTCGGGCGAGGTGTAGCCCCTGCTTAGCCACCCCAATCAGGGTCACGGGAAGCCACGGGAGCAGGTGGTGGATGGTCGTATGAACAGCTGGTGCACGTCACAAGTCCTGGTTATGTGACCACTGGCGCCAGGCAGAAAAACCCTGAAGGGTATTGATAATGACTAGGCTCACCTGTCTTGTAAAGATACTGCCCAGAAGAAGGCAATGGCAAACCACTTCTGTAGAAATAGTCATTAATAGTGCTTTTGCACTTGAGCTATAGGGCAAGGTTGAATAGGTTAGTACTTTGTTCCCTAGAGCGTAGGGGGATATGACGAGATTTGACAGAGGTATACAAAATTATGAGGGTTTTGATAGGGTAAATGCAAGCAGGCTTTTCCACTGAGGGAAATGGGACTAGAACTAGAGGTCACAGTTTAAAGGTGAAAGTGAAATATTTAAGGGGAACTTGAAGGGAACTTATTCACTTAGAGGATGGTGTGAATGTAGTATGAATAGTCAGTGGAAGCGGTGGATGCAGGGGGGCTGTGGACCAGGTGCAAGTCGATGTGGAAAGGCAGAATGATAGTTCGACATTTACCAGCTGGGCCAAAGGGCCTGTTTGTGTGTTGTCATGTTCTGTTAATAAAACTTGCAGATGCTGCAAATCCAAAATAAAGTCAGAAAACAATGAATTTCTCAACAGGTCAGGCAGCATCCGTGGTGAGAGAGAATCAGAGCTAATGTCCCAGGTCAGGAATGCTTTGTCAGAGCTCCCTGTGAGATCTAAACAGGGGGTCCTTGGTTTAATATCTCACCCAAAAGCTGGCACGGTGAATTGTGCAATGTGCTCTCCACCGTGCACCTATAGGAGTTTGTCAAAGTTTTAGATCGCTTGCTGAATCTGTGCAAACTTCTAAGAAAGTAGAACTGTTGCCAGGCCTTCTTTGTAATGGCAATTACATGCTGGGTGTAGGACAGATCCTTTGAAATAATACTGAAGAATTTAAAGTTGCTGACTCTCTCCACTTCTGATCCCTAATGAGGACTGGCTGGCTCAGGGACCTCTGCTTTTCTCCTCCTGTAATCAATATTCAGCTCTTTGGTTTTGCTAATGTTGAGTGAGAGGTACCACTCAGCTAGATTTTTAACCTCTCTCCTGTATGCTGATTCGTCACCACCTTCGATGTAACCAACACCAGGTGTCATCAGCAAACTTAACTATGGCTTTGGAACTGTGCTTAGCCACACAGACATAAGTATAACAAGAATAGAGCAGGGGGTTAAGCAGTCAGCCTAGAGGTGCACCTGTTCTGAAGGAGATCACAGAGGAGATATTGTTGCCAATCTGAACTGACTGGGGTCTGCAAGTGATGAAATCGAGGATCCAGTTGCACAAGGAGATATTGAGACCTAGGTATTGGAGCTTATTGATTAGTTTTGGAGGTATTGGAGCTTATTGATTAGTTTTGAGGGGAAGATAGCATTGAATGCAGAGCTGCAGTCAAAGAAGAGCATCTGCTCTGTCCAGATGTTCCAGTACTGAATGAAAAGCCAATGAAATGGCATCTGCTGTTGACCTGTCGAGCTGATAGGCAAATTGGGGCAGATCCAAGTTGCCCCTTGGGCAGGAGTTGACATGTTTCATTACCATCCTCTGAAAGCACCTCAATCACAGAAATTGTCTAAAATGGTGCTGGCAATTCATGGAGACATTTTGTGGGCTGCTCACAAAACTTCCAGATATACTTCTTCTGAACTACTAATGCTGCCATCTGTGGCCTACAATTTCCTTCAAGAAACATACTTTAGAACCGCCTAAAAAAATCAGCAATTTAACAATCTCCTGATGAACTTATTAAACTTGACTCTTATGAAAGCGGATACCTTTAAGCAGATGAATGTCTGTCGCCTTTGCCAGAACAGTGGTTAGAGGGGAAGATTTCAAGCTAGACTAAAACATCAGGGTATGAAACTTCCGCTATCCAGTATCTTCAAAGTTCTGAGTTCAAAGTAAACTTATTATCAAAGTACATGCAATATACGTCACCATTTATGACCCTGAGATTCATTTTCTGTGGGTATTCACAAGCCTGCAAGAAAATGAATCTTGTGCTAGTATATGGTGACATATATAGCTTCTTTGCCAATGTACAGTCACTGGAGAACAAGATTGAGGACCAAGGGGCAAGATTGTTGTACTGGAAGAAAATGAATGATTGCTGTATTCTCTGTTTCACAGAGCCATGGCTCACTCAAGACATAAACACGAGGAAATTCAAGCAACGCACATCAAGGTTGCTAGTGAACACAGCAGGCCAGGCAGCATGTACCTCTTCCTAGAGATGTTGCCTGGCCTGCTGTGTTCACCAGCAACTTTGATGTGTGTCACTCAAGACATGTTGGATATGGCGCTCTTGCCCAAGGGGTTATTGATTTACCAGAGGAATCAATCTGCAGAACTTTTGGGAAAGGCAAAAGGTGGGAGGGGGTGTCTATGTTTCATGATATTAGCTTCAGTGGGTATCTCTGTAACTAAATTTGCTCATTTTCCCTCATTGTATGCCTGTTTGTGGGTATACGTAGAACATAGGATAGTACAGTACAGGTACTTTGGCCCACAATGTTGTGCTGAACTTTTAACCTACTCCAAGATCAATCGAACTCTTCTCTCCTTCCTAGCCCTCTATTTTTCTTTCATCTATGAGCCCAAGAGTCTCTTAAATATCCCTAATGTATTTGCCTCTATTACCACCCCTGGCCACTCTCTGTACAAAAACTCTGCCTCTGAAATCCCTCTATACTTTCTTCCAATCACCTTAAAATTATGTGCCCTTGTATTCGCCATTTCTGCCCTGGGGAAAAAAAGTCTTTGGCTGTCCACTTGGTCTATGCCTCTTATCCTTTAATTCCAAGGAGAAAAAACCTTAGCTCGTTCAACCTATCCTCAAAAAACATGCTCTCTAATTCAGGCAGAATCCTGTTAAATATCTTCTGCACTCTCTCTAAAGCTTCCACTTCCTTCCTATAATGAGGTGACCAGAAATGAATACAACATTCCAAGTGTGGTCTACCCAGGGTTTTATAGAGCTGCAACATTACGCCACAGGTCTTGAACTCAATCCCCCTACTGATGAAAGCCAACACACCTTACACCTATATCTTCCTTGCTCTGTATGAGGAGCAGAACATAAACACTAGGGATTCTGCTGATGCTGGAACAAACCACCCATTGTACCATGTCTACCTTTTAACCCATCCCACCAGCCCCCACCACCATAACATCCACATCAGCTACTGCTTTCCACAGCCCATCAGTACCCTTCATCCTCCCTTGCACTGTCACTTCACACTTACACGCCACACCTCATCCCTACACTGACACAGTCACTGTCCAACTGCATTTTCATATGCCCTGTTGCTACCAAGAAGAGTTCCTCTTGCATTGGGACACTTGGTCACTTTATCATTTCCTGACAGTCACCTTGTGTACAGACACATCTGATCCCAGTGTCACTTTATGTACATACCATAGAACCATAGAACATTACCGCACAGAAACAGGCCTTTTGGCCCTTCTTGGCTGTGCCGAACCATTTTTCTGCCTAGTCCCACTGACTTGTACCTGGACCATATCCCTCCATACACCTCTCATCCATGTACCTGGTCAAGTTTTTCTTAAATGTTAAAAGTGAGCCCGTATTTACCACTTCATCTGGCAGTTCATTCCACACTCCCACCACTCTCTGTGTGAAGAAGCGCACCCCCCCCATGTCACCTTTAAACATTTCCCCCTTCACCCTTAACCCATGTCCTCTGGTTTGTTCGCCCCTCACCTCAGTGGAAAAAGCCTGCTTGCATTCACTCTATCTATACCCATCATAATTTTATAAACCTCTATCAAATCTTCCCTCATTCTTCTACGCTCCAGGGAATAAAGTCCTAACCTATTCAACCTTTCTCTGTAACTCAGTTTCTCAAGTCCCGGCAACATCCTTGTAAACCTTCTCTGCACTCTTTCAACCTTATTAATATCCTTCCTGTAATTTGGTGACCAAAACTGAACACGATACTCCAGATTCGGCCTCACCAATGCCTTATACAACCTCACCATAACATTCCAGCTCTTATACTCAATACTTTGATTTATAAAGGCCAATGTACCAAAAGCTCTCTTTTTGACCCTATCTACCTGTGACACCACTTTTAGGGAATTTTGCAGCTGTATTCCCAGATCCCTCTGTTCTACTGCACTCCTCAGTGCCTTACCATTAACCCTGTATGTTCTACCTTGGTTTGTCCTTCCAACGTGCAATACCTTACACTTGTCTGTATTAAACTCCATCTGCCATTTTTCAACCCATTTTTCCAGCTGGTCCAAATCCCTCTGCAAGCTTTGAAAACCTTCCTCACTGTCCACTACACCTCCAATCTTTGTATCATCAGCAAATTTGCTGATCCAATTTACCACATTATCATCCAGATCATTGATATAGATGATAAATAACAATGGACCTAGCACTGATCCCTGTGGCACACCACTAGTCACAGGCCTCCACTCAGAGAAGCAATTCTCTACCACCACTCTCTGGCTTCTTCCATCGAGCCAATGTCTAATCCAATTTACCACCTCTCCATGTATACCTAGCGACTGAATCTTCCTAACTAACCTCCCATGCAGGAGCTTGTCAAAGGCCTTACTGAAGTCCATGTAGACAACATCCACTGCCTTTCCTGGTAACCTCCCCGAAAAACTCCAATAGATTGGTTAAACATGACCCACCAGGCAAAAAGCCATGTTGACTCTCCCTAATAAGTCCCTGTCTGTCCAAATACTTGTAGATGCTATCTCTCAGTACTCCCTCCAATAATTTACCTACTACCGACGTCAAATTTACCGGCCTATAATTTCTTGGATTACTTTTTGATCCTTTTTTAAACAAAGGAACAACATGAGCTATCCTCCAATCCTCCGGCACCTCACCCGTAGATACCGGCATTTTAAATATATCTGTCAGGGCCCCTGAAATTTCAACACTAGTCTCCTTCAGGGTCCGAGGGAAAACTCTGTCAGGTCCTGGGGATTTATCTACTCTGATTTGCCCCAAGATAGCAAGCACCTCCTCCTCCTCAATCTGTATAGGTTCCATGACCTCACTACTTGTTTGCCTTATTTCCATTGACTCCATGCCCATTTCCTTAGTAAATACAGACGCAAAAAGCCCATTTAAGATCTCCCCTATTTCTTTTGGTTCCATACATAGCCGACCATTCTGATCTTCAAGAGGACCACTTTTATCCCTTACTATTCTTTTGCTCTTAATATACCTGTAGAAGCTCTTTGGATTATCCTTCACTTTGACTTGCCAAAGCACCTCATGTCTTCTTTCTTAAGTGTTTTTTTGCACTTTTTATACTCCTCAAGCACCTTATTTGCTCCCTGTTTCCTATACATGTCATACATTTCTCTCTTCTTCTTTATCAGACTTCCAATTTCCCTTGGAACCAAGGTTCCTTATTCTTATTCACTTTGCCTTTAATCCTGAGAGGAACATACTAACTCTGAACTCTCAAAATTTCTCCTTTGAAGGCCTCCCACTTACCAATCACATCCTTGCCAGAAAACAACCTGTCCTAATCCATGCTTTTTAGATCCTTTCTCATTTCTTCAAGTTTGGCCTTTTTCCAGTTTAGAACCTCTACCCGAGGACCAGATCTATCTTCATCCATGATCAAGTTGAAACTAATGGTGTTATAATCACTGGAACCAAAGTGTTCCCCTACACACACTTCCGTCACCTGTCCTAACTCATTTCCTAATAGGAGATCTAATATTGCATCCTCTCTAGTTGGTACCTCTATATATTGATTTAGAAAACTTTCCTGAATACATCTTACGAACTCTAACCCGTCTAGACCTTTAACAGTATGGGAATCCCAATCAATATGTGGAAAATTAAAATCCCCTACTATCACAACTTTACGTTTCCTGCAGTTGTCTGCTATCTCTCTGCAGATTTGTTCCTCCAATTCTTGCTGACTATTGGGTGGTCTATAATCAGTCAGTCAGTCAGTGGGTGCCGTCCTGAATCCGGGGTTGGTGGCTATGCATCTCCATCTTCTTCGATCTTGCGACAGCACCGAGTACGGCCTCTCCTCCAATTTGTTTTCGCTGGCCGCCTTGGCACCGCCTGCCACTGCCCCCGCTGAATTCGAGCCCGAGGCCGTGTCGGCCTCCAACCGCGGCCGCTTCTTCAAGCTCAGCCCTTCCTTAGGCGGAGGCCTTGGGCAGGTCCAGGCACACGGTGCAACACCCAAGTTCATCATGTCTCTTCTAACTAGGTGCATAGCATACGATTCGTAGATACGTGGTGAGGCTTTAATCTCTTCCACGGAAGATGGCCGTTGGCTCGCAAGGAGCTCATCCGCCCTTTGTCAGGTCTTGTTTTTTTTTAGTCCTGCTGGGTGTCCTCACACCCTCCTCACCAGACTAAGTCTGGTGGGGGAGCCGGCCCAAGTCGCAAACCACTCAACCACGGTTCCCAGCCAAGCGCCGGGCGCCCGCTCCCTGCCGAATCTCTCCGAGTGTCCGGCGCCTGACCGAAAACTTTTGTGGTGACCGTCATTAAAGGGGTCTACAATACAACCCCATTGATGTGGTCATACCTTTCCTGTTTCTCAGCTACACCCATATGGCCTTGGTAGACAAGCCCTCTAATCTGTCCTGCCTGAGCACTGCTGTGATATTTTCCCTGACTAGCAATGCCACCCCTCCACCCTTCATTCCTCACGTCTGAAACATCAGAACGCTGGAACATTAAGCTGCCAGTCCTGCCCCTCCTGTAGCCAAGTTTCATGAATGGCTATAATGTTGTAATTCCATGTGTCAATCCACGCCCTCAGCAGCCTTCCCCACAATACTCCTTGAACTGAAATAGACACACCTCAGAAGATTATTACCACCACACACAACCCTTCTATTTGTGACTTTGCATGAACTTTTAACATCATTTATTTTCACCCCCGCTCCACTATCTGCTCTGGCACTCTGTTTCCCATTCCCCTGCAAATCTAGTTTATACCCTCCCCAAAAGCACTAACAAACCTCCCTGCAAGGATATTGGTCCCCTTGTAGTTCAGGTGTAATCCGTCTCTCTTGTACAGGTCTCACCTGCCCCAGAAGAGGTCCCAATGATCCTGAAATCTGAAACCCTGCCCCCTACACCAGTTCCTCAGCCACTTATTCATCTTCCAGAGCATCCTATTCCTACCCTCACTGGCATGTGGCACAGTCTATAAGCTCATTATATGGTCACACTCAGTTACTAAATACATTACACACATCCAATGGACTCACTTCAAGGACTCTTCATCTCATGTTCTCAATATTTATTTATTGTTTATTAATATTTTCTTCCTTTCTTTTTGTATTTCCACAGTTTGTTGTCTTCTGTACACCAGTTGAGCATCCAAGTTGATGTGGCTTTTCATTGATTCTGCTGTGGATTTTCTATAAATTCTATAGATTCCTCTATAGATTTATTGAGTATGCCCACAAGAAAATGAATCTCAGTCACGTACAGATAATGTACTTTGACAATAAATTTACTTTGGACTTTGAACATTGTGTTGTATATGATTGGTTATATATTTACATTTATTGTGTTTTTTATGCTGCAACAGTTCTGGAGAAAAATAATTTCATTCCCTTTTACACTTGTGTACTGAAAAATTTCAATAAACAATCTTGAATCTTGAAAACTGCTGGAGGGACTCAGCGGCAGAGGAGCACGTGAATCCATTCCGCTGCGATCCAGTCCAGATTGTGGTGGGAGCCTGCCACAGCTGCCGATCACCTTGCAGCAGGCTGGTATGCCTGCGACGTGTGTGTGTGTGTGTGTGTGTGTGTGTGTGTGTGTGTGTGTGTGTGTGTGTGTGTGTGTGTGTGTGTGTGTGTGTGTGTCTGTGTGTGTGTGTGTGTGTGTCTGTGTGTGTGTGTCTGTGTCTGTGTGTGTTTGTGTCTGTGTGTGTATGTGTGTGTGTATCTGTGTGTGTGATTCTGTGTGTGTGTGTGTCTGTGTCTGTGTGTGTGTATGTGTGTTTCTGTGTGTGTGTGTTTCTCTGTGTGTGTGTGTGTTTCTGTGTGTTTCTGTGTGTGTGTGTGTTTCTCTGTGTGTGTGTGTGTGTGTGTGTGTGTGTGTGTTTCTGTGTGTGTGTGTGTGTATATGTGTGTGTGTGTGTGTTTCTGTGTGTGTGTGTGTGTGTGTGTGTGTGTGTGTGTGTGTGTGTGTTTCTCTGTGTGTGTGTGTGTGTGTGTGTGTGTGTGTGTGTGTGTGTTCGTTCCCAGGACTCTGTGGTATCTCATCAGTAGGATGCATTGCGGGGTTCGCCTTCTGTAAATAAGCCTCCGCTTTGCAGGGCTGATAACAAAAACACAACAGCAGTGCCAGCCCCTCGGGTAACAAAAGTAGAGCGAGGGAGAAAGAGAGAGAGAGAGAGAAAGAAAGAAAATTGCCCGAGTTGTACACGCTTCAGGTTTTATTGAATTAACTGCTTCAAAGGCTTGACTAGACTTGCACGCACATAACAGGCACAGAAGCCACTCTGGTTGGATGACATGTTCTCCTGCACTGGGGTTTTTATCCAGTGTATTTGCATGGGGTTGTGATTCAGAGCATTGCATCAGATATTGCAACGAATCTCAGTCCTCAGGCACAGGGTGACTGTATAAACTGGAATTAATAACCCAAACCGATTTTAACTCAGGCTGTGAATCTGTCGGGCACAGATGAAAGGGGGTATTCATTTTCACCAGTGCAATGCACACTCCTGTTGGGGTGTGTGCGGTGTTTGGAGTGATTATGCAGGTAAGGGTTCCAGCTCACTGTATAACTGCAGCTAAGTTAATTGCTCACGAGGCGATTGAACAGGCTCCCCAACATTGGTACAAAAATTTAAAGCGTGGAGTGGTTCTTAAATGGCGAATGGTGTTCGTATTCCCAGGGACGTGGATATCCTCGCATATCAATGACTGACAGTAAATAAAATTATTGCGTTATACAGGCAAACATAATGTTAGCATTCATTTTGAGAGGACTGGAATACAAAAGCAATGATGTAATGTCGAGGCTTTATAAGGCACTGGCCAGTCTGCACTTGGAGTACTGTGAGCAGTTCTGGATCCTCTTTCTATGAAAGGATGTGTTGGCATTAGAGAAGGTCCAGGGAGAATGATCTTGGGAATGAAAGGGTTAACGTATGAGGCACATTTGATGGTTCTGGGCTTATGCTGGCTGAAGTTTTTGAAGAATTGGGGTGGGGTGGAATCTCATTGAATATTGGAAGGCCTAGATAGAGTGGAGGTGTTTCCAATAGTGGGAGAGTCTAGGACCAGAGGGCACAGACTCAGAATAGAAGGATGTCCTCTTTAGAAGAGAAGAGATGGAATTTCTTTGGCCAGAGAGTGGTGAATCTGTGGAATTCATTGCCACAGACAGTTGTGGAGGCCAAGTCATTGGATATAGGTTCTTGGTTAGTAAGAATATCAAAGGTTATGGGGAAAGGAAGGAGAATAGGGTTGAGAGGGGAAAAGGTAATCAGCCTTTATCAAATGGTATAGAGACTTAATGAGCTGAATGGCCTAATTCTGTTCCTACAGTATTGTGCAAAAGTTTTAGGCATCCCAGATTTTTATATGCTTTTAGATGGTATGGCCTCAGCAGATCCCCACATTATTGAGACTGTCTGGGGTAACCTGGAGAGACAGAACCAAGTGAGACAGCCAAAGTCTGCAGAAAAACTGGGGCAAGTTCTCCAAGATGCCTGGAACAACCTACCAGGGGATTTTCTTATAAAACAGCACAACAGTGTACCTAGGAGAATTGATGCAGTTTTAAAGGTAAAGGGTGGTCACACTAAATATTGATTTGATTTAGTTTTTTACCATTTACTGCTCTTTTCAGTAATTTTTTGATATTTAGAAACTTTTTATTTCATTATTTTTGAAAGCATCTTCGCTTTACAGATTTTTTTTACATGGGGCTAAGACTTATGCACAGTACTGTATGTCTTTGGCATGGACCAAAATAATTGATTGCATAATTACTCACCCCATTTAAGTCAGTATTTAGTAGATGCACCTTTGGCAGCAATTACAGCCTTCAGTCTGTGTGGAGAGGTCTCTATCAGCTTTGCACATCTGGACACTGCAATCTATCCCCATTTTTCTTGACAAAACTGCTCAAGCTCTGTCAGATTGCATGGGGATTGTGAGTGAACAGCCCTTTTCAAGTCCAGCCACAAATCCTCAACTGGATTGAGGTCTGGACTCTGACTTGGGCACTCCAGGAACAACAACTTTGTTGTTCTTAAGCCTTTCCTCTGTAGCTTTGGCTTTATGCTTGGGGTCATTGTCATGCTGGAAAACAAATCTTCTCCCAAGTTGCAGTTCTCTTGCATCAGGTTGCTTCAATATTTCCCTGTATTTGCTGCATTCATTTTACCCTCTACCTTCACAAGCCTTACAGGGCCTGCTGCAGTGAAGCAACCCCACAGCACGATGCAGCTACCACCATGCTTCATGGTAGGGAGGGTGTGTTTTTGATGATGTGCGGTTTTTGGCTTATGCCAAGCATAGCATTTAGTCTGATGGACAAAAAATTCAATTCTGGTTTCATCAGGTCATAGAACCTTCTTCCAGCTGACTTCAGAGTCTCCCACATGCCTTCTGGCAAATTCTAGCCGAGATTTCAGGTGAGATTTTTTCAACAGTGGCTTTCTCTTTGCCACGCTCCCATAAAGCTGTGACTGGTGAAACACCCAGCCAACAGCTGTTGTATGCACAGTCTCTCCCACCTCAGCCACTGAAGCCTGTAACTCCTCCAGAGTTGTCATACGTCTCTTGGTGGCCTCCCTCACTAGTCCCCTTCTTGCACAGTCGCTCACTTTTTGAGGACGGCCTGCTCTGGGCAGATTTACAGCTGTGCCATATTCTTTCCATTTCTTGATGATTGACTTAATTGTACTCCAAGGGATATTCAGTGAGTTGGAAATTTTCTTGTATTTATCTCCAGAATTGTGCTTTTCAATTATCTTTACACAGAGTTGCTTGGAGTGTTCTTTTGTCTTCACGGTGTAGTTTTTGCCAGGATATTGACTCACCAGCAGTTGGACCTTCCAGATACAGGTGTATTTTTACTACAATAATTTGAAACACCTTGACTGCACACAGGTGATCTCTATTTTATTAATTACGTGACTTCTAAAACCAATTGGCTGCACAAGTGATGATTTGGTGTGTCATATTAAGGGAGTGGGTAGTGGGTAGTGGCTCCATATGTCACTAATATAGGGCGTGACGACTCTGCCTTACATGAGTACCGGGTTCAGCTGGCTCCGGCTGACAGTACCCGGTATGGGCCCCTATCCAGGGTTATAGATCCCATTGCCTTGTGAGCATCTTCAGGAGAAGACAAGGCTGAGGAGTAAACCCTACACAAATCCGGAGTGGAGCCCCTAAGGGGGTTGGATGACGTATCACGTCACCTCCCGGCAGCTCCTGCAGCCAAGCTGATGCCAAATATACTGCTTCGCATTCCTTTGGACCACATCCGCAAGGCCGGGAGGGTGATCTAGATGTCTGGGCAGCCCAGGATCTCCATATTCATCGCCCAGGTCTGCGCCCCGAGGGGTGCATCCATTGTCTACTTAGACAGACGGAGCCATTACTGTTACTTATTAAGGGGGGTGATACTTATGCAATCAATTATTTTGTGTTTTATATTTATAATTCGATAATTTTGTAGAGATCTTTTTTCACTTTGTCGTGAAAGAGTCTTCTTTTGTTGATCAGTGTCATAAAAAGCCAGTTAAATCCACTGTGATTCAATGTTGTAAAACAACGAAACTTGAAAACTTCTGGGGGGGGGGAATATTTTTTATAGGCAGTATATGGTGAGGTGTGTGTTGTTTGTATAAACACAGTTCGAGGATGTGCTATGAGCAAGGGTTGCCATGCTCTCAATTTACCAACCAGTTCTTTGGAATGTGGGAGGAGATCAGAACACCCAGAGGAAACCCACACAGTCATGGGAAGAATGTGCAGGCTCTTTGTCGACTGCGGTAGATATTGAAGCCCGATGGTTGGCACTGAAAAGCGTTAAGCTTACTGCTACACTACTGTGCCACCAAGTTTTACTATCACTGAATTAGATCATGGGAAATTTGTTGCTTTGTGTCAATATTACAATGCAAAGACATAATATTATAAATTATAAAAATAAATGAATACTACAAAAGTCCTTGTGAGATTGCATCCGAAATATTGTGCACAGGTCTGGTCTTTCTCCTTAAGTTGAGTGTTCACAGAGCTTCACACTCAACGCCAGCAAGACTAAAGAAGAGGAAGACAGGAGAAAGATGGCACCAGTGGATTCTGTAGGCCCAGGCGATCTCTTCAAATTTGTCCACAAAACAGCTTATTTTTCCTATGTCTTTCTTTTCTTTTCAAGGTGATTGTGGTTCTATTAGGGTCTGTGATCTACAGTTCAAACTATGGTTCTTCACAAGTAACACATATCAAAGTTGCCGGTGAACGCAGCAGGCCAGGCAGCATCTCTAGGAAGAGGTACGGTCGACGTTTTGGGCAGAGACCCTTCGTCAGGACTAACTGAAGGAAGTGCTGGGTTTTCAGACTGACTGTGTGGCCTACTCTTCGCTATCTCCAGGAATGGCCTGGAAGACGTGCGTCCTCGGGGCTGGGAGGTCGGAGGTTGGGTGGGGGGGTGGGGTTGCCATGAGCGACCCAGTTCCTCGCCTATTCCAGCAACTGAAGTGTTGTGGAGACTGAAACATTGAGACTGCGACACCAAGACAGCAGGCTGTGGGTTTGCTAATCGCCAGTTGCTGTCATGGGGCCCTGTGCTTCAGTGATCTCTTTCTCTCTCTCTTTCGATGGAGAGAGAGAGCCTGTTGGTCCTCGAGATAGAGGGCTTGGAGAAGCGACATGGAAGATTGTAACAACTGGAAAGCAAGTTGCTGGACTCCAGACTTGTTGTGGTAGCGACCTCTCTCTCCCTCAGTGGAGAGACAGATGTCTGAGATGTCAGTGTTGGTTTGTGGACTGTAGTTTGATGGACTCTGGATCAAGGACTCTTTGGAGTTTCTGGTGGGTGGGTGGGGGTGAAGTGGGTGTCGATGCTTTTTCTGCTGCTTGTGCAAGGGAGGGGTCTTCGGAACTTTGTTATTTCTATCATTCTATGGGGTTACTTTGTTTCATGGATGTCTGTGAAGAAAAGTTTCAAGTTGTATACTGTATGCATACTCTGATATTAAAATGTACTTTGAAACACACACCAGTCCTCATTGAGAGGCCAGCAGTGGGAAGAGTGAGCAGCTTCAAGTTCCTGGGCATTAATACCTGAGGGTTCTATCCTGGGTCCAACACATTGATACAATCATGAAGAAGGCATGCCAGCATCTATATTTTGTTAGGAGTTTTGTGAGATTTGTTCTGTCACTAGAGAAATTTGCAAATTTCAACAGATGTACAGTGGAGAGCATCTTGGCAGGTTGCAGCACCACCTGGTACGGAAGCTCCATTGTACAAGATCACAAGAGGCTACAGAGGTTTGAAGGCTCAGCCATCTCCATCATGGGCACAACCCTCCCCATTTGTCGAGGACATCTTCAAGAGGTGATGCTGTCGGGCTTGCACATGCAGGCACCTCCCTGTTCCCACCCAGCTAGTAGGAGTCACCTGCCACTCATTTCCAACTCATCACGTGCAACCTATTTAAACCCATCTCCCATTCACAGTCCTTCTTCACACATTGGACCAGCCAGACTCAGCCCGTTGTTCCTACCCTTCAGTTACCTTGTTGCCGGTATCTGTTCTCTCTTGTTTTGTGGCCCACTGTGCCTTGCTATTTTGCAGTCTACTATTAAAGTTATCACTCACCACTAAATCATCCCTGCTGCTCTACTTCTGGGTCAAGCCTCCTCTACATTTCCTAACAGGTGCCTCAGGAGGGTGGCATCCATCATTAAGGGCCCTCACCACCCAGGACATGTCCTCTTCTCATTACTACTATCAGGGAGGAGCCTGAATTCCAGCGCTCAACAACTCAACAACTTAGAAAGAACCTCTTCCCCTCTGCAGTCAGATTTCTGAATGATCCATGAACCCATAAACGCTACCGTGTTATTCCCTTCTTTACACTTTTTAAAATAACTTACAGTATTTCTATGTGGTTGCACTGTACTTCTATTGCAAAACAACAAGTTTCACGTAATCTCAGTCACACATATTAAATCTGATTCACATTCTGATTCAGAGATAGAGAGAGTACAGTGAAGGGTCACTAGATTAATCCCTGAAATTGGGAGGCAGGAAAGAAGATAAGAAGACCAACCTTATACTCTTGAGATGAGAATAGAGAAAAGTGGGAAAGACTCAGCTGGCCAGGCAGCATCTGTAGAGGGAGAAAAATAGAGTTTCAGTTCAAAGTTTAGAAGAATGAATTGCAATTGAATGAGAAGAAATATTTTTCACCAAGTGGGTGGTGAGTATGAAGAAGTCTCCTGAGGGCAGCTTGGTAAAGTAGCTGTTGGCGTGATGGGTTCAATTCCGCTACTGTCTGTAAGGGGTTTGTTCATTCTTCCCGTGACTGCATGGGTTTCCTCCAGATGCTCTGGTTTCTTCCCACATTCCAAAGGCGTGCAGGTTACTAGGTTAATTGGTCACAGGAGAGTAGTGGGGCGACACGGGTTTTTTGTGCCAGAAGGGCCTGTTACCATGCTGTATCGCTAAATAAATAAAAATGAGAAGAGTAACAATTTAAATCTGAATATAGGAATTTGAAAATATTCCAACTGGTAAGCATTGGTGAATTGGTAATTGGTGTAATGTTGTCAGGATATGGTGAAAAGCTTTGTTTTGTATGTCATCTATACACATCATTCCAGCACGTCAACAACACATTGCAGAATAAAGTGTTTCAGTTACAGGGAAAGGCAGTGCAGGCTGATAAAGAAGGTGGAAGGGCCACTATGAGGTAGATTGTGTGGTCAAGAGTCCATCTTATTGCGCAAGAGGTCCGTTGAATGGTCTTATAATGGTGGGATAGAAGCCGTCGTTGAGCTCTGGTGGTACACTGGGAGAAGAGAGAATGTCTGAGGCGGGCTGGGTCTTTGACTATGCTGGTTGCTTTACTGAAGCAGCAAGAAATATAGACAGAGTCCATAGAGGGGAGGTTGGTTTTGCGTAATGACCTGAGCTGTGTCCACAGCTCTCTCTAGTTTCTTGTGCAGTTGGCATATATGAGCCATGGAAGTCCGCCATCAATGACCCCCACTGTCCAGGCCGTGCACTCTTCTTGCTGCCACCATCAGGAAAGATGTACAGGAGCCTTTGGTGCCTTGCATCCAGGTTCAGAAACCATTATTACCCTTCAACCATTAGGCTACTGAACCAGCGTGGATAACTTCAATCATCTCAACACCTAATTGATCATGGAACACAACGTATGGGCTCCTTTCAAGAACTCTAGAACTCATGTTCTCAGTATGTGTTTATGTAGCCATCTATCTAGCTATTTATTTATCATTACTTGTTTCTCTTTGTAATTGCACAATTTCTCAGTCTTGTGTGTAGTTTTTCATTGATTCTGTTGCACTTTTTGTTCTGTAAGAAAATGAATCTCATTGTAGTATCTGGTGACATATACAAATTTTGATAATAAAATTTGCTTTGAACTTTGATCTTATGCCTCCAGATAGAATCCGTAACAGTTGTTACGAGTTGAAGGGACATGTTAAGTTTCTTTAACCTCTGCACCAGGCACAGTGAGGGAGTGGCTCTACCAACAGTACCATTATGCTGCCGACAGTTCTATAAACTGGGTCAAGTGGTCGGGAAAGGGCACGGGTTTAAATGTGTTGTCCGCTACTGCAGTAACACCACCACACAAGGCTTCCTCATAGACAACGGCATCAGCAGTTATAGAGTTCTAAAGCCCCGAAACAGAATCTTCTGCTCAACCCTTCCGTTCCGACCAAGATGCCCCATCCAGGCTTGCCCCATTTACCAATGTTTGGCCCATGACTGTCCTGAACCTTCCCAATCCACGTAGCTGACCAATTGTTTTTGGACCTGATTTGACCACTTCCTCTGACTGCTTATTTCACATACCCTTCATGTCAAGTAGTCTTTCTTCTTAAATCTTTTCCCTCTCACCTTAAACCTCTCCCCAGATGTCTGTCCCTCAGATCCTGGCAGCATCCTTATAAATTGTTTCAACTCTGCATTCACAGTAATAGCATCTTTCCTACAGCAGGGTGACCAAAACTGAACACAGTGTGGCCCTCGCCAGCGTCCTGTACAACACACTGTGACCTCTCAACTTTTATACTCAGTGACCAAATTTATGAGGGACAACATGCCAAAAAATCCTACCTTGTCCACCCATAACTCCACTTTCAGTGAACTGTGTACTTGCACCCCAAGGTCCCCCTTTCTACAACACTCTCCAGTGTTCTGCTATTCACTTTGAAAGTCTACCTGGATTTGACTTTCCTAAATGCAACACCTCACACATAATCTGAATTAAACTCGATTTGCCATTTCTCTCAAACAACAGGAATTCTGCAGATGCTGGAAATTCAAGCAACACACATCAAAGTTGCTGGTGAACGCAGCAGGCCAGGCAGCATCTCTAGGAAGAGGTGCAGTCGACGTTTCAGGCCGAGACCCTTCGTCAGGACTAACTGAAGGAAGAGTGAGTAAGGGATTTGAAAGTTGGAGGGGGAGGGGGAGATCCAAAATGAACAACACCTTATATTCCGTCTGGGTAGCCTCCAACCTGATGGCATGAACATCGACTTCTCTAACTTCCGCTAGGCCCCACCTCCCCCTCGTACCCCATCTGTTACTTATTTTTATGCACACATTCTTTCTCTCACTCTCCTTTTTCTCCCTCTGTCCCTCTGACTATACCTCTTGCCCATCCTCTGGGTCCTCCCCCACTGTCTTTCTTCCCGGACCTCCTGTCCCATGATACTCTCGTATCCCCTTTTGCCTATCACCTGTCCAGCTCTTGGCTCCATCCCTCCCCCTCCTGTCTTCTCCTATCATTTTGGATCTCCCCCTCCCCCTCCAACTTTCAAATCCCTTACTCACTCTTCCTTCAGTTAGTCCTGACGAAGGGTCTCGGCCTGAAACGTCGACTGTACCTCTTCCTACAGATGCTGCTTGGCCTGCTGCGTTCACCAGCAACTTTGATGTGTGTTGCTTGCCATTTCTCTGCCCACTTACTGTTGAAAGGCCTAGATAGAGTGGATGTGATGAGGATGTTTCCTTTTGTCGTGGTAGTCTAGGACCCAGAGAGATGTCCATTTAGAACAGAGATAAGGAGAAATTTCTTCAGCCAGAGGGTGGTGAATCTGTGGAATTCGTTGCCACAGGCGACTGTGGAGGTGAGTCATTGGGTGTATTTAAGGCAGAGGTTGATAGGTTCTTGATTAGTCAGGGCATGAAAAGTTATGGAAGAAGGCAGGAGAATGGGGTTAAGGTGGAAATGGATCAGCCATGATGAAATGGAGCAACAGACTCGATGGGTTGAATGATCTAATTTTTCTCCTATGTCTTATGGTCTTATGGTCTACTCAGCTGATGAACATCTCACTGTGATTTTTGATAACCTTCTTCATTATCCACTGTACCACCTGTTCTAGTGTCATCTTCAAATTTACTAATCATGACTCATACATTCTTATCCAAATCGTTGATATAGATGACAAACAAGAATGGGCCCAGCACCAAGTCCTGAAACACACCACTATTCACGGCTGTCCAGGTCAAGAAATAACCATCCAACATCATTGCCTCCTTTCTGCCACCAAGCCAATTCGAGCCCTAGATTACATGCATGGATAAAATCAATGAGCTCGACAAATCCTGAAGCCATCAATAGGATTTTGGAAATTAATTTTGGATTTTGTCTCCCAAGAATTTAGTAATGACTTGCAACATGAATTTCCACGTAATTAGGATTTAAAACAATGAATATTCATATCTTATCTACATGCAGAAAGGAGGTGGTTTTAATTTCCACTGTTTATTACAGTAATATAAAATTAGTTAAAGAGATGAGTTGGAAAACTTGAGAAAGCACTTATCCTAAACTCACAGTGAGTGAGTTTCTCCGACTTAGTTTCAGGAACATGGTTAACATTTGACTGTCAGTAACAAAGATGGAAACTTGCCAGGCCTTTTTGGAACACAGAAATGAGCTTTCCAACCAGCTGTTCAGAACAGTCCCTCCCAAATGTTATTACCCACGTACAAACAAGTTCAATTTGCAAAGCAATTTGCAGTTTGTAATTTATAGTAATTTTTAAGTAGGCGAGAGGAGAGAGAGCAGCGCAGCGTGCGTGCGCAGCCCTCCAGTGAAAATGATATCGTATCCGTTAAATAGGGGCCGTGGACAATTCTGATTTGATGGAGACAGATGTGAAAGCACAGAGGAACATCTGGAGAAATTTCTGACCCGCCCGTTCACTGCTTTTGTTACTGCGCGGTCGAGAATCTTCCGGAGGGAAGGCCTCAAAATCCTTGGCATTCCCTGCTGTTGGCAACCGAGATTGAGGTCGAATCATTCAGATAGAGATGGTGCTCGGTACTTGGTGTCGGAGGGCTGATCGGAGGCTCGAAGTTTTCGGACGACTTAGAGTCGGACTGTGGTCGGGCATGGCAGGGAGAGTTTTCTTCCTTCTCCTGTCTGCGTGAGATGTGGGACATTTGAGAGACTTTGAACTTTTTACTGTGCTCATGGACTGTTCTTCATCAAGTTATGGTACTGTTGCACTGTTGTAACTATATGTTATAATTATGTGGTTTTGTTAGTTTTTTCAGTCTCGGTCTGTCCTATGTTTTGTGATATCACACTGGAGGAAATATTGTATCATTTCTTAATGCATGCATTACTAAATGACAATAAAAGAGGACTACGTGTCTTCATAATCTAAAGTATTACACTGTCCAGTTGCTGCAAAACATCCTCATCAAGGAACCCCACCATCCAGGCCCTGCTCTCTTCTCACTGCTACCATCAGGAGGTACAGGAGCCTTAAGTCCCACACCATCAGGTTCAGGGACAATTATTACCCTTCAACCATCAGGCTCCTGAATCAGAGTGGTTAACTTCCCTCACCTCAACACTGATCACTAAACACAACCTATGCACTCACTTTCAAGGACTCTGTGACTCATGTTCTCAGTATTATTTAATTATTATTATTTGTTTGCACAGTTTGTTTTCTTCTGCACATTGATTGCCTTTGTGTGTAGTTTCTCATTGATTCTGTAGTAATTCTTTGATCTACCATGAATACCTGTGTAAGGGGTTTCTTCTTTTATGTTACTGCGTAGGCTAATCAAAATGGCTTCCTTGTTATGTTAACTGCTGAGAAAGTTCTCTCGCTAGCTGCTTGCTTGGGTTATAGAGAGAGTTGTATTCAGTTGCTAACCAATTGGGATAGATTTTATTCTTTCTTGTGTGTCTGTAAGCTATAGTGACGTGCGGGTTTTTGGGCAGAAGGCGCGATGGGGAGAGAGAGAGAGTGGATGCAGTGCTGTGAGCTGGCCCATGGGACGGATCCCGAGCCAGAGTCCGAGGTCCAGGGTCTTCGGCGAGGAGAGGAGACGAAGACAGACTCGTGTGGAGCGTCTGGTTGACCAGCGTGGTTGTCCTAGGCAGCGGGTCAAAGTGGTCCTAGGGGATCAAATGATGAAAAGAAGACTGTTACTAGAGCTCCAGCTGGTGTGCACGAAGAAGTTGAACTTTGATAGGTTTAGTGCCTTTTATTTTCCTTTTATATTTTATCTTTATTAATCATATAGTTCCAGTAATATCTATAAATTGTAATCATTTAATCGTATGTAGTGTATTGTCTGTTATTTGGGCGGGGTGGGGTACATCACACAGCATCCACACAAGCTTGATTACCCAGTCTGGCGGGGCCGAAGCCTGCTTCCCCTAGACGACAGCGAGTTGAGCGAGCCTGAGGCTTACCGGGGGCTACACCTGCAAGAAAATTAACCTTAGGGAAGCATATGGTGACATAAACGTACTTTGATAATAAATTTACTTTGACCATTTGAAACAACAAATTTCATGCCATATGTCAGTGATAACAAACCTGATTCTGGTTCTGACAGTGGCCAGCCGGCCTACTAGGAAGGATGTTATTAAGCCTGAGAGGCTGCGGAGAAGATTCACAAGGACGTTGCTGGGACTGGAGGGCTTGGGTTATGAGGAGAAGCCTGGAAAAGCTGGAACTGTTTTCCCTGGAGTGTAGAAGTCTGAGGGGTAAGCTTACAGGGGTATGTGAATCATGAGGGGCATAAATAAGGTGGATGCTCACTCAGTCTTTTGCCCAGGGTAGGAGAGTCTAAAACTAGATGTCATAGGTTCTAAGGGAGAGGGGAAGATATAAATAGATTATAGAAAATGAGGACACTCAGTTCTCGTTTATTGTCATTTAGAAATGCATGCATTAAAAAATGATACAACGTTCCTCCAGAATGATATCACAAGAAAACACAGGACAAACCAAGACTAAAACTGACGAAACCACATAATTATAACATATAGT
The DNA here is from genome assembly GCF_030028105.1 of Mobula birostris. Classification (NCBI taxonomy): domain Eukaryota; kingdom Metazoa; phylum Chordata; class Chondrichthyes; order Myliobatiformes; family Myliobatidae; genus Mobula; species Mobula birostris. The sequence goes on along the minus strand of NC_092377.1, from coordinate 13,314,303 downwards.
TACAACAGTGCAAAACAATACCGTAATTTGATAAAGAGCAGACCATGGGCTTGGTTAAAAAAAAAGTCTCAAAGTCCCGATAGGCTCATCATCTAACGCAGGCGGCAGAAGGGAGGAACTCTCCCCGCCATGAACCTCCAAGCGCCGCCAACTTGCCGATGCAGCACCATTGGAAGCACCCGACCGCAGCGGACTCTGAGTCCGTCCGAAAACTTTGAGCCTCTGACCAGCCCCTCCGACACAGCCTCTCTGAGCACCATCCTCTGCTGAGCACTTCGACCCCGCCCCGGCCGCTGAGCAACAAGCAAAGCCGAGGACTCGGGGCCTTCTCCTCCGGAGGTTCTGGACCACACAGTAGCAGCAGCAGTGAAGCAGGCATTTCAGAAGTTTCACCAGATGTTCCTCCGTGCTCTCATGTCCGTCTCCATCAAATCAGGATTGTGCACAGCACCCTACTTGACAAATAACAGACATCACCATCGGAGTGGCCGCTGCGAGCTGCGCCGCGCCGCCATCTTCTCCTCCCGAAATAGGAACTTCTTTACAAGGAGAATTATAAGTATGTGAAATGAACAGCCGGTGGAAGTGGTAGAGGCAGACACGATTACAATGTTTCAAAGATATTTAGATGGATAGAAAAGGTTTAGAAAGATACGGGTCAAATGCAGGCAAATGGGATGAGCTCAGGTTGACATCTGGATCAGCATCGATGAATTGGGCTGAAGGGCCTGCTTCCATGCTGTATAATTAGACGACTCTATGACTCTACAAACCCAGACATCCTTGGGATATGAGAGATGACTGGAGAATGGGGTTGAGAAGGATAATAAATCAGCCAGGATGGAACAGTAGAGCAGACTCGATGGGCTGAATGGCCTACAGTAATTCTGGTTCTAACTCTGCCTTATGGAAACTGGAATGCCCATGGGGAAACCCACGTGGTCACAGGGAGAACATGCAAACTCCACTTAGACAGTGTCTAATACCAGGATCAAACCAGGAGCTGTGAGATCGCGACTATAACTAGTATCCCATGTCCTCTTCTTCTTCCATTTGGGAGACAACTGATAATGTGTTTGAGATAGCTGACATTAAATACTTGTGAATTCAGATAAATATATTGTTGTTTTGGCAATATTTGGGAGTTTGAAAGGATACTTTTGTTTACTGGGAATTAGAAAGGAAAATGAACTGTCAGAGGTTAATGGCTTGGTCAGGCATGGAAATTTCTCAGAAGTGCTCCCACACTGTTAGTTTCACTTTCTGGGAACCATGATGAGAGTCTTAGTTTATCCACATAAACAAGTATCTCACATCCTCTTTGTAGAATGTACTCCATGTGGAGACTAGCAGAAACCTCAAGGCGTTCCCTGTGTCCTGATCACAAACAGAGAGTTTGGAATTCATAAGACCATTAGACTAGAAGACATAGGAGCATGAGTTCAATAGGTTCAATTTAATGTCAGAGAAATATATACTATATACATTCTGAAATTCTCTTTCTTCGCATAAATTCACAAAATCAGACAAGTGCCCAAAAGAATGTTTGAACCCCGAAGCCCCTCCCCCAGCTCCCTCCTCCCGTGCATAAGCAGCAGTAAAGCGACAACCCCCCACCAGCAAAAAAGTATCTGCACTCCCCACCGAGCACTCAAGCGTGCAGCAAAGCATTAATAAAGACACAGACCTGCAGTACCCCAAAGACTACTCGATTATCCAGTAATTCGACATACCACAGGCTCTCTCTCTCCCTAATATGGGATAAAGAGATGTCCCCATTTCACAGTGAGGGAGGAGACAGAGCAAAACAACTCACCGATTTATGATGCCAAAAGTCTGTGGCATTGCTTTTTCTGAACTCTGTGCCCAAAAATCTCGGGTCTCTGGGCATACAGCCAGCAGCTAGCTCGCTGCTTACAATCGCTCGCATCCTATGACATTCCAGTTTGCTGCAGCGGCACCGACCTCGAATCCACCCGCTTCCAGAGCCACAAAAACCCGGCACACTGAAGGCGCGCTAGTCTTTTAGGCCGTGTCCTTGGCATATTGAAAAAACGGCTGGTCGTGAGGCTCTGACAGTGGGTCCCATTCCTGCAGAATCGAAGTCAGCGTGTAACTCCAGGTCAGGGTCTTCAAAAGAACCCTGAAAAGGTAAAAAAAGAGATATTAAAGATAGAAATAAAGCTGTTTCTGAAGATGCAAGCAAAGGGGTCGCTGTTAGGTGCCATCATCCTAAGCTCCGCCCATCTGGCCCATCAAGTTTGCTTCGCCATTCAGTCATGGCCGATTTATTTTCCCTCTCAACCCCATTCTCCTGCCTTCTTCCTATAAACTTTGAGACCCTGACCAATCAAAATTCCACAGATTCATCATTCTCTTGATAAAGAAATACCTCCTCATCTCCATCTATATGGACTTAGTTGTAATCTGAGGCTGGGCCCTCTGATCCTATACTCACCCACTATAGGAAACATCCTCTCCAAGTCCACTCAATCAATATTCGGTAGATTTCAATGAGATCTCCCCTCATTCTTCTAAACTCCAGCGACAAACACCCAGGGTCATCAAATGCTGCTCATGCATTAACCCTGTCATCTGTGGAATTATTGTTGTGAACCTCTCCTGCACCTTCTCCAAGGTCAGCATATACTTTCCTGGATAAGGAACCCAAAACTGCTCACAATACTCCAAATGTGGTCTGACCAGTGCCTTATAAAGCATCAGTGTTCTATCTTTGCTTTTATATTCTAGTCCTCTATAACGAATGCTAACATTGCATTTGCCTTCCTTATCATTGACTTAACCTGCAAGTTAACCTTTAGGGTACCCTGCATGAGGACTCCCAAGTTCCTTTGCACCTCTGACATCTGAATGGAGTGAATTTCCATGATCTCTGTGGTGCATTGAGGGAAGGCCGAGTGGAGGAGGGACGAGGGATTCTAAAGGAAGGAAAGATCTGAGGGGTGGGTGAAATATTGCTGAGAATCAAGGGCAAAGGAATGGGGCGGAAGAGAAGAGGAGAGGGAAGGAAGAGAGAGGGCAACAGCAAGGAATGAGATTGGGGAAGGAATTTAAGAGTGTGCAGAAGATGGAACAGGGAAAGGGAAGATATAATTGCTAATGATTAGAAAAGATATGTTTTTGTATAGCTTTGGAATTTATTGTTATTGATCTGTTGGGTTGTCTTGTGTAAGTATGGTTTCCATTTCATCTCTGATTCCCTGTATTAACCGAGTTTTATATCATAGAGTAATACAGAATGGACACGAGCCCTTCAGCTCAACTCAGCCATGCTGCGTAATCAGAATCGGAATTGGAATCTGAATCCAATTTATCATTACTGTGAATTTGTTGTTTTGTAGCAGCTGTACAGTGCAACACATAAACAAATAACAATAAACAACAAAATAAAGAAACAGTGCAAGAAAGGGTTAGTGAGGTAGTGTTCATGGGTTCATGGACTGGTTCCGAAATCTAATGGAGGAGGGGGAGAAGCTGTTCCTAAAACGTTGAGTGTGGGTCATCAGGCTCGTGTACCCCCTCCCTGATGGTAATAATGAGATGAGGGCACATCCTGGAGGGAGAAGGTGCTTAATGATGGGTTCCTGAGGCATCGTTCCCTGAAGATGTCCTCGATGCTGGGGAGAGTCATGCTCACAATGCAGCCGGCTGAGCTTACAACCCTCTGTAGCCTCTTGCGATCCTATGCACTGGAGTCTCCAATGCAGCTGGTGATGGTCAGAACGCTCTCCACTCCACTCAAAGCACTTCATTACAGTAGATGTGAGTGCTACTGGGCACTAAGCCAGTTCACCCTGCTATTATTGGCCTGTTGGCCCATTCCCCTCTAAACTTTTCCTATCCCTGTACCTGTCCAAATGACCTTTAAATGCCATAACTGTACCTGCCTGTACCACTTCCTCTGGCAGCTTGTTCCATATACCCATCACTCTCTGTGTAGAAATGATTGCCCCTTTAAATCTCTCCTTTCGTCTGAAACCCTCTCTAATTTATCCTCCCTTACACAGTGTCCATTCTCTGTGCCCCTCAACCTCCTACACGCCAGAGAAAGATCACCCCAGCCTATCCAGTGTCTCATAACCCAAGCCCTCTAGTTCTAGTAACATATTTGTAAATCTTCTAGACCATAAGACGTAGGAACAGAATAAGGCTATTTTTTCAAACTCTAGGGTTTAACGACATCCTTGCTATAGAGGGAGACCAGAACTGTACACAATGCTCCAAATATGGCTTTACCGTTGACTTGTACTCAGTGTTCTTACTGCTGAAGGAAAGAATGCTGTAAGCCTTTGTCACCACCCTGTCTGCAATTGTCTTCACTTTCAGGGAGCTATATAAACCTACCCCTTAATTCTCTCTGTTCAACTGCACACGTCAGGACAAGGCCATATAAAATCTAAGACAAGCCTTTGTTTGTCTTACCGATGTAAGCATTCTTCTCGGGTGCGTCACAACCTGGTATGAAAGTTGTCCTGTCCAAGACCGGAAGAAGCTGCAGAAGATTGTGAACACGGCACAGCACATCACACAAACCAATCTTCCGTCCTTGGACTCAATTTACACCACGCACTGTCGGAGCAGTGCTGCCAGGATAAACAAGGACATGACCCACCCAGCCAACACACTTTTCGTCCCTCTTCCCTCCGGGAGAAGGCTGAGGAGCTTGAAGACTCGTACGGCCAGATTTGGGAACAGCTTCTTTCCAACTGTGATAAGACTGCTGAACGGATCCTGACCCGGATCTGGGCCGTACCCTCCAAATATACAGACCTGCCTCTCGGTTTTTTTGCACTACCTTACTTTCCATTTTTCTATTTTCTATTTATGATTTATAATTTAAATTTCTAATATTTACTATTGATTTGTAATCCAGGGAGCGGGAAGCACAGAATCAAATATCGCTGTGATGATTGTACGTTCTAGTATCAATTGTTTAGGGACAATAAAGTATAAAGTAAAGTATACAGCACCTCTCATTTACACTCAGTGGCCAATTTATTAGATACACCTGTACACCTGCTCGTTAATGCTCTTAATCAGCCAATCATGAAGCAACAACTCAGCGCATAAAGGCACGCAGCTATGGTCAAAATGTTCAGTTGCTGTTCAGACAGAAAAAAAAATCAGAATTGGGAAGAAATGTGATCCAAGTGACTCTGATTGTGAAATGATTGTTGGTGCCAGACAGGGTGGTTTGAGTATCTCAGGAACTGCTAATCTCCTGGGACTTTTATGCACAACAGTCTCTAGGGTTTACAGAGAGTGGTACGAGAAACAAAAAAACACCCAGTGAATGGCAGTTCTTTGAGAGAAAATCTGGTTAATGAGAGAGGACAGAGGAGAGTGGTCAGACTGGTTCAAGCTGACAGGAAGGCGACAGTGACTCAAATAACCACACAGTATAACAGTGGTGTGCAGAAGGGCATCTCTGAATGCACAACATGGTGAACCTTGAAGTGGATGGGCTACAGCAGCAGAAGACCATGAATGTACAGAAGTACATTCAGTGGCCAGTTTATTAAGTACAGGAAGGTACCTAATAAAATGCCCAATGAGCGTACTTGAATTAAACTCCATTTGCTGTTCCTTGGCCCACTGACCCAATTGATCAAAATCCCTTTGTAATCTGAGATAACCTTCTTCGCTGTGCATTATGCCACCATAGAGCAATATAGGATGGATACAGGCCATTCAGCCCATCGAGTCCATCCTGTTCATGCACACACTATTCTAGTCCCAATTTCCAATTTCCTGCATTTGGCCCATATCCCTCTGAGTAACTCCACCATGTACTTATCCAAGTGCTTCTTAAATACCTCCCTCAAACACTTCTGCTGACAGCTCGTTCCAAATACCCACTACCTCCTGCGTGGAAAAGTTACCTCTCAGATCTCATTTATATTTTTCCTCCCTCACACTAAATCTCCACCCCCCCCTGGTTTTGTACTCCCCTACCCTGGGGCAAAGATGGTTACCACCTTATCTGTGCCTCTCATAATCTTAAATACTTGTATGAGGTTGCCCCTCATTCCAAGTTGCAAGGAGTAAAGGCCTAACCTGGCCAAGCTTCTCCCCATAACGCAGGCCGTTTGGTCCTGGCAACATCCTCGTAAATCGTTCCTGCGTGCTTTCCAGTTTTCCCATGTCTTTCCTACAACAAGGTGAGCAAAACTCGACACTGTATTCCCAGTGTGGCCTCATCAACAATGCATACAAGGGCAAATTGTAGGCGCCACGGTGGTGTAGCGGAGCAATGCTGTCTCCACTCAGCGCGTCGGAGCTGGGAGTTCAACCCCACCGTCCTCTGTAAGGACGCAAACACGTGGGAAATCTGCAGATGCTGGAATTTCAAGCATCACACATAAAAGTTACTGGTGAATGCAGCAGGCCAGGCAGCATCTCTAGGAAGAGGTACAGTTGACGTTTCATGCCGAGACCCTTCCTCAGGACTAACTGAAAGAAGAGCTAGTAAGAGATTTGAAAGTGGGAGGGGGAGGGGGAGATCTGAAATGATCCATCCTCTGCCCATCCTCTGGGCTCCCCCCCTCCCCCTTTTCTTTCTCCCTAGGTCTCCTGTCCCATGATCCTCTCATATCCCTTTTGCCAATCAACTGTCCAGCTCTTGGCTCCATCCTTCCCACTCCTGTCTTCTCCTATCATTTTGGATCTCCCCCTCCCCCTCCCACTTTCAAATCTCTTACTAGCTCTTCCTTCAGTTAGTCCTGACGAAGGGTCTCAGCTCGAAAAGTCGACTGTACCTCTTCCTAGAGATGCTGCCTGGCCTGCTGCATTCACCAGCAACTTTTATGTGTGTTGTCCTCTGTAAGGAGTTTGTACGCACTCCCTGTGGAATGCGTGGGTTTCCTCTGAGAGCCCTATGTCCTTCCACTGTCCAAAGGCGTACTGGTTAGCAGGTTACTTGGTCATTGCAAATTGTCCCCTGATTAGGTTAGGGTTAAATCGGTGGGTTGCTGGGTGGTGCGGCTCGAAGGGCTGGAAAGGCTTAATAAGCACCCACCACCAAAATGCAGACTTCCCAAGATAAACAACAGCAGGATGAAATATAACCCAACCTTAAATTAGAAACTGCTGACCAAGATGTCAAATGAGATAAAGACTTATTCGTCTCCAGCCTCTTTGCACCATTGGGCTATACAGCCAATAGCATGCCTGTTCAACCATAGAGTTAGAGGACACTGCAGCACAGAACCAGACGCTTCAATCCATCTAGTCCATGCCAGCCTATTGTTCTGCTATCCATCCCTACCAAGACCATAGCCTTACATACCCCTTCCATCCATATACTTATCCAAACTTCTCTTAAATGTTACAACCAAACTCACATCCACCACATCTATTGGCAGCTCGTCCCACACTTGTACCACTCTCTGAGCGAAGATGTTCCCCTTAAACATTTCACCTTTCACCCTTAACCTATGATCTCTCGTTCTGGTCTCAACCCAACATCAGGGGAAAAAGCCTGCTTGCATTCTATGCCCCTCATAATTTTGTGTAACTCGATCAGTGGAGGGCTGTCAGAGGTTACAGCGGGACAGCGATAGGATGGAAAACTAGACTGAGAAGTGGCAGATAGAGTTCAACCCAGATAAATGTGAGGTGGTTCATTTTGGTGGGTCAAATATGATGGCAGAATATAGTATTAATGGTAAGACTCTTGGCAGTGTGGAGGATCAGAGGGATCTTGGGGTCCGAGTCCATAGGACACTCAAAGCTCCTGCTCAGGTTGACTCTGTGGTTAAAAAGGCATATGGAAGGCCTTAATTAACCGTGGGATTGAGTTCAAGATCTGAGAGGTAATGTTACAGCTATATAGGACCCTGGTCAGACCCCACTTGGAGTACTGTGCTCAGTTCTGGTCACCTCACTACAGGAAGGATGTGGAAACTATAGAAAGGGTGCAGAGGAGATTTACAAGGATGTTGCCTGGATTGGGGAGCATGCCTTATGAGAATAGGTTGAGTGAACTCGGCCTTTTTTCCTTGGAGCGGAGGAGGATGAGAGGTGACCTGATAGAGGTGTATAAGATAATGAGAGGCATTGATCGTGTGGATAGTCAGAGGCTTTTTACCAGGTCTGAAATGGCTAGCATGAGAGGGCACAGTTTTAAGGTGCTTGGAAGTAGGTACAGTGGAGATGTCAGGGTAAGTTTTTTTATGCAGAGAGTGGTGAGTGTGTGGAATGGGCTGCCGGTGACAGTGGTGAAGGCGGATACAATAGGGTCTTTTAAGAGACTCCTGGAAAGGTACATGGAGCTTGGGAAAATAGAGGGCTATGGGTAACCCTTGGTTATTTCTAAGGTAAGGACATGTTCGACACAGCTTGGTGGGCCGAAGGGCCTGTATTGTGCTGTAGGTTTTCTATGTTTTTATGTTTCATTCTCCTACACCCCATGGAATAAAGTCCAAACCTATTCAACCTTTTTTTATAACTCAGGTCCTCAAGTTCCGGCAACATATTTGTAAATTTTCTCTGTCCTATTTCAATCTTATCAAAATCTTTCCTGTCGATAGGTGACCAGAACTTCACACAATACTCCACATTTGGACTCACCAATGTCTTACACAACTTCAACATAACATCCCAAATGTGATATAAGAAGGCTCCTGTGCCAAAAGCTCTCTTTACAACCTTATCTACTGTGAAGCCACTTTTACGGAATTATGGATGTGTATTGTCAGATCCCTCATTTTGGTGTAAGAATGTTGCATGCTCAGGGCAAGCTCCCACAACTACCAGACAATCAGCTGAGGAACTCACGGGGAAAAGCAGCATCTGTGGGAAGCAAGGCAGTTTCATCACTTCTGGTAGAAACTCTGCTTTCTTTCTGTGAGTAGAGAAGGAAATGGCTGATCTAAAGAGAGTGGGAAGAGTGATATAGGGTCCAGAGGCGATTGGTGGACTGAGGCAGGGTGAATCTTGTTCTGCTGAACATTGTGGGTATGCTATTTTAGCACTGGGATGTGTGGCCTGTTAATAGCACATCCTTGGGAGTGTTGGTTGTTTACTCAAATGACACATTTCACTGTATGTTTCGATCTATATGTGATAAATAAATCTGAACCTGAAGGATGACAGGCAGATAGAGCAGAGAACATAGAACAGTACAGCACAGTACAGGCCCTTCGGCCCACATTGTTGTGCCGACCCTCAAACCCTGCCTCCCATATAACCCCTCACCTTAAATTCCTCCATATACCTGTATAGTAATCTCTTAAACTTCACGAGTGTATCTGCCTCCACCACTGACTCAGGCAGTGCATTCCACACACCAACCACTCTCTGAGTAAAAAACCTTCCCCTAATATCCCCCTTGAACTTCTCACCCCTTACCTTAAAGCCATGTCCCCTTGTATTGCGCAGTGGTGCCCTGGGGAAGAGGCACTGGCTATCGACTCTATCTATTCTTCTTATTATCTTGTACACCTCTATCATGTCTCCTCTCATCCTCCTTCTCTCCCAAGAGTAAAGCCCTAGCTCCCCTAATCTCTGATCATAATGCATTCTCTCTAAACCAGGCAGCATCCTGGTAAATCTCCTCTGTACCCTTTCCAATGCTTCCACATCCTTCCTATAGTGAGGCGACCAGAACTGGACACAGTACTCCAAGTGTGGCCTAACCAGAGTTTTATAGAGCTGCATCATTACCTCGTGACTCTTAAACTCTGTCCCTGGTCTTATAAAAGCTTTCTTAACTACCCTATCTACCTGTGAGGCAACTTTCAGTGATCTGTGGACTTTTAAATAAAATAGATAAATCCAGATAAGTCAAAGTAAGGGAGGAGGAGGGCTGCCTTTCACCCTTCACCCTTCACCCTTTCTCAGTCCACCAATCACCTACCGGTCCCGCTCTCACCCCTCTCCCTCTCCTCTTTACACTGGCCATCTCCCCTCTCCACTCTCTGTTCTGGTGCAGGCTTCTGACACAAAACATTGACCATTCCTTTTCCCTTACAGACGCTGCTCGACCTGCAGGAGTTTGTGCGTTGATTCTGATTCCAGTATCTGCAAGTTCACACAGTATTTTGCTATGAAGTTCAAGTGCAAGTTCAATTTATTTTCATTCAACAATACACATGTATACCACCAAATAAAACAAAAAACAAAATGGCAAAAGAAAAATGAAAATAATTAGAGTTAGGTTTATTTTATTTTTATTTAGAGATACAGCATAGTAACAGGCCCTTCCAGCCCGACAAGGCCGCGCCACCCAATTACACCCATGTGACCAATTAACCTACCGACCGGTACATCTTTGGACTGTGGGAGGAAACCAGAGCACCCAGAGGAAACCCATGTGGTCATGGGGATAACGTACAAACTCCACACCGTGATGGAATTGAAACCAGGTTGCTTTTTGCTGTAATAGCGTTATACCATTGGGTGGCATGGTAATGTAGTGTTTAGCAGGTTAGCGTTAGTGGTTAGCAGTGATCCGGGTTCAATTGCTGCTGTTGCCTGTAAGGAGTTTGTATGTTCTCTCCGTGACCGTGTGGGTTTCCTCTGGGTGGTCTGGTTTCCTCCCTCAGTCCAAAGACGTACCAGTAGGTAGGTTAATTAGACATTGTAAATTGTCCTGTGATTAGGCTAGGGTTAAAGGTAAAGGCATCCGTTAGTCTTGCGAGACCATGGATCTGCGCCTGGAAAGTCTTCACTCTCCAGGGCTCAGGCCTGGGCAAGGTTGTATGGAAGACCAGCAGTTGCCCATGCTGCAAGTCTCCCCTCTCCACGACACCAATGTTGTCCAAGGGAAGGGCATTAGGACCCATACAGCTTGGCACCAGTGTCGTCACAGAGCAATGTGTGATTAAGTGCCTTGCTCAAGGACACAACACGTTGCCCCAGCTGGGGCTCGAACTCATGATCTTCAGGTCGCTAGTCCAATGCCTTAACCACTTGGCCACGTGCCCACAGGCTAGGGTTAAACCAGGGGATTGCTGGGTGGCACAGTTTGAAGGACCAATTCCACACTGTATCTCTATAAATAAATAAATAAATACATTACGCTAATCACAATGCTTCAGCTTCTGTGACATTACTAAAGAAAGAGAAACTAGAACATCTTGCAGTGACGGGAAATATTGATGGAAATAAAAGTTACGATCAGCAGCGCACGACATTCTTGAGTTATATCAGGAGATGGACAGGCAAAAGTTTTGAAGAGCTTATTGGAACTTCTCTGATCAAAGACAGGTGGAAGACCATGATCGCCCACGTCATACAGCACAGTGCATAAGGATGGTGATGATATGCTACCCTGCCACTGTTATTATTATCACTATACATGGCGTGAAATTCATTGTTGTGAGATCCCAGTACGTGCAAAATTACCATTGGTACAATACATTAAAAAGTAGTGCAGAAAGAGAGCAAGATTGTGAGTGAGCATTCATGATATAATGGGCCATTCAGGAATCTTATGGCTGATAGGAACAAGCTGTTCCTAAAATTTTAAGTATGGGTTTCAGACTCCTGAATCTTCCAGCCCTGAGAGTAGTCATGAGAAGGGGCCATATTGAGGATGAGGATATTTCAAGACGGCACGGACTAGAAGGGCTGAGATGGCCTGTTTTCGTGCTGTAATTGTTATATGGTTATGGTTATATGGATGCTGCCTTCTTGAAGCATTGCCTTTTGATGGTGGAGAGGCTAGTGCCCATGTCGGATGAGGGGTAAACCTTGGACAGGACAAAGTGGGGAATCTTTCCTGTTCACCTTCAAAACGTCTAACAGTCTGTATCAAGTTGAGGCACAAAATGGAACCCTGAATAACTCCCCACTCCCTCAACACTACACTGGAGTTTTTATGTTCTCCAGTCCCTGTGGCCCACACCTTTATGACCCACTGCATGCTTCTGTGCACTCCGCAATCAAATGTCAGTGATCCCTGTGGACAAATGTCAGGTCAGCAAACAGTGAGAACAAAAACCGGAGAGGACGATGGTTGATGGCCCTACAGGATGGCAGTTCCCAGGATCAGAAGACCATGCAAGTAAGGGGCATGAGGGCCAGTGACCCCCCCCAGATGTGCAACTTTGTGAACCTGGAGTTCAAGGCCTGGTGCTTGGAGAGTCCTGGAGTCAATACCGGAGATTGAAGACAGAAGGTCGAATGGAAGTCCAGAAGTTAAGGCCTGAGGCCCAAGTCCTGGATCTGCGTGTCTGTGAGTTTAGATTAGATTAGATTATGAGGACATGCAGTCCTCTTTTATTGTCATTTAGTAATGCATGCATTAACCAATGATCCCACTGGTGATAGCACAGGACAGTTATCATCTTAGCCCATGTGTATTTTGTAACAGAAATGATACAATATTCCTCCGGTGTGATATCGCAGAAACACAGGACAGACCAAGACTGAAAAACTAACAAAAATCACATAATTATAACATATAGTTACAACAGTGCAACAATACCATAACTTGATGAAGAACGGGCCATGGCACAGAAAAAAGTTCAAAGTCTCTCAAAAGTCCCACATCTCACGCAGACGGGAGAAGGAAGAAAACTCTCCCTGCCATGCCCGACCACAGTCCGACTCTGAGTCGTCCGAAAACTTCGAGCTCTGATCAGCCCTCCGACACCGAGTACTGAGCACCACCTCTGTCGAACGCTTCGACCTCAGCCTCGGTGGCCAGCAGCAGGCAAAGCCGGGGATTTTGGGGCCTTCCCTCCGGAGATTCTCGATTGCACAGTAGCAGTGGCAGCGAACCGGGCATTTCAGAAATTTCTCCAGATGTTCCTCTGTTTCTCACGTCTGTCTCCATCAAATCAGAATTGTGCACGGCATCCTACTTACAAATACGATATCATTTCACCGGAGAGCTGCGCGCGCTGCGTCACGTCGCCATCTTCTCCTCCCGCGCAGTTTACTGTGAAAGTTGGAGCCCTGGAGGCAGCATGTCCTGGAGTGTGAGTGTGTGGAAATGGGCTTACTTAGCTGTTTTTGGCACATCCTTAGGTTGTTAACACAGTGACTGTATGTTTTAATGTACATGTGAAATAAATAAATTCATATTTGAATTTGTTAGCCTAAAAATAACTGGAATATTATGTCAAGGTTGTAAAAGTCTGATTAATATCAACAATTAGACTCCCACCTAAATGGAACATTTGGAAGATTGTGAAAATCACTTTTTACCTACTTACTGCATTTTTCTACGATGTTACTCAATTTCTGTTTGTAGTCTGTACCTTATTTTATGTCATCTTTATGACATGTTCTCAATATGTTCTCAGCAAAGATGCATGTATCAAGATGCTCTTTATCAACTACAGCTCAGCATTCAATACCATCATTCCCTCAAAACTAACCAATAAGCCCCATGTCCTTGGCCTCAAAACCTCCCTGTGCAATTGAATCCTCGACTTCCCCACTTGCAGAACCCAGTCAGTTTGAATTGGCAACGACATCTCCTCCACAATCTCCATCAGCACAGACGCACCTCAGGGCTGTGTGCTTAGCCCCCTGCTCTACTTGCTTTACACCTACGACTGTGCGGCTAAGCACAGCTCCAATGCCATATTCAAGTTTGCTGACCACATCACTGCTGTGGGCTGAATCAAAGGGGCTGATGAATCAGCATATCAGAGGGAGATTGAGTGGTGTCATAACAGCAACCTCTTACTCAAAGTCAGCAAGACCAAGGACCTGATTATAGATTCAGGAGAAGGAAAGCAGAGGCCCACGAGCAGGTCGAGGAGCTAGTTAGCAACTTAAAATTCCTGTCATGGACCCAGCAGGTAAGTGAAATTACAAAGAAAGCACAACAGTGCCTCTACTTCCTTTGGAGTTTGTGGAGATTCAGCATGGCATCTAAAACTTTGACAAACTTCTATAGGTGCGTGAGTTTGTGGCCTCCGCTGGTCGTGGTCGACCATGGGTACTGCGCCTCTGGTCGAAGCTGGAGTGGCCTCTCCAGGGTGCAGGCCAGGGCAGAGTTGATATGGAGATCTGTCTGTTGCCCATGCCGTGGGACCCCTCCCCTCTCCATCTTGACGACAGGTCCAAAGGAACGACGAAAGTCGGTACGGTTTGGTGCCAGCTGCATCGCAGGAGTTGCCATGCCAGTGCTGGGTACAGCAGTCAGCCGCCTTCGGGACTCTGACTCCAGATTTTTCCTCGGGGTTTACTCCCAAAAGTGGGTATAACCGCAAGGTAGAGGAGGTTTGAAATCCAAGTTTTCCCTCTCCTCGATGAGCTACCACCCATGGTTGACGATCCCCATCTGCCCGGAGCAACTGGTTTTAAGGCTCCAGTGGCCCGCCTTTGCCCCTTCTCCTGTCAGTGAGAACAGCTCCACTGGGCATGAGAACTATGCCACACGTGAAGGCCAGGAGTTGGACTTGGTTGTCAGAGGCTGTTTGGGATGCACACCATGAAGTGCATTTGTTTAGCAGTGGGAGCTCATCCCCACTACCACCTTTTGGCTATGGCTACCTGTGTAATGGAAAATACATTGACTGGTACGGAAACACCAATGCCCATGAATGGAAAATCCGACAAAAAGTAATAGCTACAGTCCAGTCCATTATGGGTAAAGCCCTCCCCACCGTTGAGCACGTCTACATGAAACACCATTGTAGGAAAGCAGCGTCCATCATCAAGGACCCACATCACCCAGGGCATTCTCTCTTCTCACTGCTGCCATCAGGAAGGTGGTACAGGAACCTCAGGACCCAGACCAACATGGTCAGGAAAAGCTACTACCCCTCAATCATCAGGCTTTTGAGCCAAAGGAGATAACTTCATTCAACTTCACTTGCCTCATCATTCAAATGTTCCCACAGCCAATGGACTCGCTTTCAAGGACTCTTCACCTAATATTCTCGATACTTATTGCTTATTTATTTATTAATTATTATTTATTCTTTTTGTACTTGTACATTTTGTTTTCTTCTGCACTGGTTGAATATTGTAGTTGGGCGGCCTTTCATTGGTTCTGTTCTGGTTATAGTTATATAGATTTAGATTATGAAGACACGCAGTCCTCTTTTATTGTCATTTAGTAATGCATGCATTAAGAAATGATACAATATTTCCTCTGGTGTGATATTACAAAACACAGGACAGACCAAGACTGAAAAAAACTAACAAAGCCACATAATTATAACATATAGTAACAACAGTACAACAATACCATAACCTGATGAAGAAGTCCATGAGCACAGTAAAAGTTCAAAGTCTCTCAAATGTCCCACATCTCACGCAGAAGGGAGAAGGAAGAAAAACTCTCCCTGCCATACCCGACCATGGTCCAACTCTGAGTCATCCGAAAACTTTGAGCTTTGATCAGCTCTCCGACACTGAGTACTGAGTACCATCTCTATCCGAGCGATTCGACCTCCATCTTGGTCGCCAACAGCAGGCAAAGCCGGTGATTTTGATGGCTTCCCTCTGAAAGATTCCTGACCACGCAGTAACGACAGCAGCGAACGAGCGTTTCAGAATTTTTTCCAGATGTTCCTCTGTGTTTTCATGTCCGTCTCCATCAAATCAGAATTGTCCACAGCCCTTATTTAATGGACACAATATCATTTTTCACCGGAGGGCTGCGCACGTGCGGCGCGCTGCTCTCTCTCCTCCTGCCATTTGAGTATGCCTGCAAGAAAATGAATCTCACAGATGTATATAGTGATATATATACATATTGGGTAAGAGTGACGATAATATGGTGGAATTCTTCATTAAGATGGAGAGTGACATAGTTAATTCAGAAACAAAGGTTCTGAACTTAAAGAGGGGTAACTTTGAAGGTATGAGACGTGAATTAGCTAAGATAGACTGGCAAATGACACTTAAAGGATTGACGATGGATATGCAATGGCAAGCATTTAAAGGTTGCATGGATGAACTACAACAATTGTTCATCCCAGTTTGGCAAAAGAGTAAATCAAGGAAGGTAGTGCACCCGTGGCTGACAAGAGAAATTAGGGATAGTATCAATTCCAAAGAAGAAGCATACAAATTAGCCAGAGAAAGTGGCTCACCTGAGGACTGGGAGGAATTCAGAGTTCAGCAGAGGAGGACAAAGGGCTTAATTAGGAAGGGGAACAAAGGTTATGAGAGAAAACTGGCAGGGAACATAAAAACTGACTGTAAAAGCTTTTATAGATATGTAAAAAGGAAAAGACTGGTAAAGACAAATGTAGGTCCCCTACAGACAGAAACAGGTGAATTGATTATGGGGAGCAAGGACATGGCAGACCAATTGAATAATTACTTTGGTTCTGTCTTCACTAAGGAGGACATAAATAATCTTCCAGAAATAGTAGGGGACAGAGGGTCCAGTGAGATGGAGGAACTGAGCGAAATACATGTTAGTAGGGAAGTGGTGTTAGGTAAATTGAAGGGATTGAAGGCAGATAAATCCCCAGGGCCAGATGGTCTGCATCCTAGAGTGCTTAAGGAAGTAGCCCAAGAAATAGTGGATGCATTAGTGATAATTTTTCAAAACTCGTTAGATTCTGGACTAGTTCCTGAGGATTGGAGGGTGGCTAATGTAACCCCACTTTTTAAAAAAGGAGGGAGAGAGAAACTGGGGAATTATAGACCGGTTAGCCTAACGTCGGTGGTGGGGAAACTGCTGGAGTCAGTTATCAAAGATGTGATAACAGCACATTTGGAAAGCGGTGAAATGATCGGACAAAGTCAGCATGGATTTGTGAAAGGAAAATCATGTTGATGAATCTCATAGAATTTTTTGAGGATGTAACTAGTAGAGTGGATAGGGGAGAACCAGTGGATGTGGTATATTTGGATTTTCAAAAGGCTTTTGACAAGGTCCCACACAGGAGATTAGTGTGCAAGCCTAAAGCACACGGTATTGGGGGTAAGGTATTGATGTGGATGGAGAATTGGTTAGCAGACAGGAAGCAAAGAGTGGGAATAAACAGGACCTTTTCAGAATGGCAGGCGGTGATTAGTGGGGTACCGCAAGGCTCAGTGCTGGGACCCCAGTTGTTTACAATATATATTAATGACTTGTATGAGGGAATTAAATGCAGCATCTCCAAGTTTGCGGATGACACGAAGCTGGGTGGCAGTGTTAGCTGTGAGGAGGATGCTAAGAGGATGCAGGGTGACTTGGATGGGTTGGGTGAGTGGGCAAATTCATGGCAGATGCAATTTAATGTGGATAAATGTGAAGTTATCCACTTTGGTGGCAAAAATAGGAAAACAGATTATTATCTGAATGGTGGCCGATTAGGAAAAGGGGAGGTGCAACGAGACCTGGGTGTCATTATACACCAGTCATTGAAAGTGGGCATGCAGGTACAGCAGGCGGTGAAAAAGGCAAATGGTATGCTGGCATTTATAGCGAGAGGATTCGAGTACAGGAGCAGGGAGGTACTACTGCAGTTGTACAAGGCCTTGGTGAGACCACACCTGGAGTATTGTGTGCAGTTTTGGTCCCCTAATCTGAGGAAAGACATCCTTGCCATAGAGGGAGTACAAAGAAGGTTCACCAGATTGATTCCTAGGATGGCAGGACTTTCATATGAAGAAAGACTGGATGAACTGGGCTTGTACTCATTGGAATTTAGAAGATTGAGGGGGGATCTGATTGAAACGTATAAAATCCTAAAGGGATTGAACAGGCTGGATGCAGGAAGATTGTTCCCGATGTTGGGGAAGTCCAGAACGAGGGGCCACAGTTTGAGGATAAAGGGGAAGCCTTTTAGGACCGAGATTAGGAAAGACTTCTTCACACAGAGAGTGGTGAATCTGTGGAATTCTCTGCCACAGGAAACAGTTGAGGCCAGTTCATTGGCTATATTTAAGAGGGAGTTAGATATGGCCCTTGTGGCTACGGGGGTCAGGGGGTATGGAGGGAAGGCTGGGGTGGGGTTCTGAGTTGGATGATCAGCCATGATCATAATAAATGGCGGTGCAGGCTCGAAGGGCCAAATGGTCTACTCCTGCACCTATTTTCTATGTTTCTATGTTTCTATATATGTACTTTGATAATAAATTAACTTTGAACTTTATAACTGAAAAACAAGAACACGTTTTAAAAAGGAGCTGTACTTTTCTATGTTCTATAAAAAGTAAAGAACTTTATTTATATTTTATTTTAATAGTGTAAAGGTATGTGGGGACATAAGCACTGAGAAAATCCATCTTGAGCTCATTGTTTGTCACAGGACTGACATCACAGACGGATTGGCAGGAAGTATCCCAGCGATTTAGATGCAGCTCACCAGTGGACTGATTTAGTGTTGGACCAACCTGTTCCCAGAGGGTCCAGATCTGCATTCTTGACCTTTGGAACAGACAGGATCTACCCAACACTCACCAGGAAACAGTTCAACCCTACCTGGTGGGGGAGAGAAGCAACACAAGGCAGAGAGAAAAGGTGTACTGTTATAATCAAAGGTAGTTCGAAGATGTTGTTGAGACTTATGCTCATGATTCATTATCCTGGAGAAAGAGGTGGTGAAATGCCTCCTTGAACTGGTGCAGTCCTTTCCTACAATTGTTTCCTCTGTGTTGTTGCGGTGGGGGGGAGAGTTTCAGGATTTAGAACCAGTGACATCTGTGGGTAGTATAGTGTAATACTTTAAGACTGGGGTTCAATTCCTGTAGATTCAAGATTCAAAATTGTTTAATTTCCTGTACACAAAAGTAAGGAGAACAAAATAATTGTTACTCCAGATCCGATGCAGCACAAAAAAACACAATAAGATAAAGAACATAATGATAATATTAAAAATATACACAATAAATATAAATACATACTATAGCTTCTATACCCTAGATTGATAGTATGTCGATGTAACATACTCAAAACTTTTTACATAATGACTCATTGTTCTAAACACTAAAGAATATAGGTTGAATTTCTTCTTAGCTGATGATAGACCAACCCTCCCATTCTAGGAATTACCCAGCAAACCTCCTTTGGATTGTCCCTGATGCCAATATATCCGAATTAATATCCAAATCAGAATCAGGTTCATTATCGCTCCCTTATATGGGATGAAAATTTGTTGTTTTACAAAGCAGGACAGTGCAAGGACTTTTGTGCAAGGAATTTTGCATAAATTATAAAATATTTTAATGTCACAACCATAAAAAATAACAAGGTAGCATTCTTGGGTTCATGGACTATTCAGAAGTTTGGTGGAGGGCAAGATGCTTTTACTGGGTGGATGTGAATGGGAGGAGTAATGTGAAGAGGGTTTGTTCACAGTGGTGAGGTTTCTTAATGGTGGGAGCAGCCTCTTTGAGGCACTGCCTCCTTAAGATGTCCTTGGTGGCTAAACCTCATGTCATCCTGTGCACTGGAACCTCCATACGAGGCTGTGAGGCTGTGTGCTAAATCTGACTGCTGAACGATTTGCTGTGAGACTGGAGGGTCTATGACTCTGTAACCCTGGGGATGCACTTAAGGTTGTTCATTCATCAGATGAATGTGATTTTTTTTTTCAGTATAGACTGGATGAGATGCAATGGAGAATGTTCCTTCCTCCAATTCCTTCTTCCTAGTCCTCTCCTTGTTTTCCACAACCCCCTTTGTTTCTCTCCCTCCTTTCCAGCTTCCTCCCTCATCTTTTGCTCCATTTTCCAGATTCAGATTTATTTATAAGACCATAAGATTTAGGCTATTGAGCCTGCTCTGATATTCCATCAAGGCTGCCTTATTATTTCTCTCAAAACCATTCTCCTCCATTCACCATGCAACCTTTTGAAACCCTTACCAATCTCGAACCTATCAAACTCTGATTTAAGTATACCCAATGACTTGGTCTCTGGTGAAAGAAAATTACTTCCTCATTTCTCTTCTAAAGAAACAATAATGAAACAAGCCCATTTCTCCCTCCTACCAACCCACCTCCGCACATCTACAGTCCTCTAACACCAGAGCAGGCTGTCTTTGGCCTCCAGTGGACTTGTGGATTTGCAGTCACTAGGCTCCCTGATGTCCCCAGTAGATGCAGAGGGATTTGCAGACTTGGGGCTCTGACCATCGAGCTTCAGCCTCTGGACTTCCAAGTGACCTTCGAGCTTCGATCTGAACCTGCTGTCGAACTTCCTCACTCTTCTTTCATTTCTTCGCTTGGCTCCTTGTCCGCAAAAGATTCCGGTGATTAAAACAAACCCCAGCTGGAATGCGTGGTGCATCGAACAGATAGCGGGAGTTGTCGGATATTGATTATGATGGCTTGTTACATTTTATGGAACAGAATACGTGGCCCGTACTTTCACGCACGTTTCAAATGCTAAGTAGTTGGCTACAGCAGGACTGTAATTAAGACAGAATTGGTAACTTACCAGCTCATCATTAAAAGGATTTTTAAGTCACTGGAATGAATGGAGACTGATTGCAATATGATTGCCTAACTTCATTTTCCCTGCTTCTTAGTTACAGGACTGAAACTTCACCAATCCTATCTCTTTTTCATCAGGGCCAGGTTGCACCTGAACTCATCAGGTGAATGTGTGGCTGAGGACTCTGTGCAATGGTCAGGGTTTCAGATTTGCAGATCATTGGAATGGCTTCTGGAGAAGGTGTGACCTGCACAAAAAGGGATGGGTTTCACCTGAACTCGAACAGGCAAATGTGCGGCTGAGGAATCTGTGCAGGGGTCAGGGTTTCATATCTGTGGATCATTGGAATCACTTCTGGAGAAGTGACATGCACAGAATGGGTGGGTTACACCTGAACTCGAGGGGGAGCAATATCCTTGTGGGCAGGTTTGCTCAAGTTCTTAGTGAAGGCTTAAACTAGTTTGGCAGGGGGTTGGGAACCAGAATGATTGGTCAGAAGATGTGGATTTTGGTGTAAAGGTAGCTGCAGCGTGTAGAGAGTCTGTGAGGAAGGATAGGCAATGGAAAGGACAAAATTGTAGTCAGAGGGATAGGCTGAAACATGTCTATTTTAATGTGAGAAGTGTCAAGAACAAGGGTGATAAACTTAGAGCATGGGTCAGTGAATGGAAATATGACCGTAAGAACAGAAGACAGGGCGGTGCTGGGGCCATTACAGAGACTTGTCTGTCACAAGAACAGGAATGACCGTTGGATGTTCTGGGGTTTAGGTGTTTCAAAAGGGACAGGAATTGAGGCAAAAGGGGTGGGGGAGTGGTATTGCAAATCAGAGGTAGCATCCGCCCTGCAGAAAGGGAGAACAATGTGGAGGGATTGTCCAGTGAGTTAGTGTGGTTGAAAGTCAGAAACAAGAAGGGAGCAGTCACTCTACCTTGCTTTACTTTATTGTCGCCAAGCAATTGATACTAGAACGTACAATCATCACAACGATATTTGATTCTGTGCTTCGCGCTCCCTGGAATACAAATCGATAGTAAATAGTAAAAATTTAAATTATAAATCATAAATAGAAAATAGAAAAGGGAAAGTAAGGTAGTGCAAAAAAAACCGAGAGGCAGGTCCGGATATTTGGAGGGTACGGCCCAGATCCGGGTCAGGATCCGTTCAGCAGTCTTATCACAGTTGGAAAGAAGCTGTTCCCAAATCTGGCCATACGAGTCTTCAAGCTCCTGAGCCCTCTCCTGGAGGGAAGAGGGACGAAAAGTGTGTTGGCTGGGTGGGTCGTGCCCTTGATTATCCTGGCAGCACTGCTCCGACAGCGTGCGGTGTAAAGTGAGTAATTGGGAGTAATCTGTAGTCCACCAAATAGGATCAGAGATACTGAGGTGCAAATCAGGAGGCAGAGTTTTGAAAGATTCATAAATAGTAGGGTTGCTGTCATGGGTTGCCAATATTGATTGGTATCTATCATTTTTACAAAAGAAAAACACAATTAGAACCAAAAAAGTCTATTTATTCCCCTCCATGGATGCTGCCTGACCTGCTGTGTTCCTCCAGCATTTTGTATTTGTTACTCTGGATTTCCAGCATCTGCAGAATCCCTTGTGTTTACAAATAAGTCCATTTTAGTGCAGAGCAATCAGAGTGTTTCTAAACTGCTATGATTGGATCCTGCAGATGATGGATCATAGTTCAGTTCCTGCTGCAGTCTGTAAGGAGTTTGTATGTTCTCCCCGTGACCACGTAAGTTTCCTATGGGTTCTCCGGCTCCCTCCTACATGCATTCAAACAGGTATGGGTAGTGAGTTGTTGGCATGCTATGTTGCTGCTGGAAGCTGGACAGCACTTGTGGGCTGCCCCCAGTACAAACTGTGTTGGTCATTGAGACAAATGATGCATCTGACTGTAAGTTTTTATTGGACAAGTAAAGCTAATCTAATCTACTATAATTTATAGAGGGAATGGGTATAAAGTGAACGGTGGAGATCCTTGCTGCAAGGGGGAGGAGGGATGACTTCACGTAGAGGGTGGTTGGAATCCGAAGCGCGCTGCCCAACAAGGTGGAAGAGACAATGCAAGTGTTCCACGATTTTTGACGTAATGACAGTTTGGAACAACAAAATACTCCTGCTTATTAATGCAAATAGCTAATTAGTCAATTAGCCAATGTGGTAGCAACTCAATGCATCAAAGCATGCGGACATGGGCAAGAGGTTCAGTTGTCATTCAGACCAAAGATCGGATTGGGGATGAAATGTGATCGAAGTGACTTCGACCATGGAATGATTGTGGGTGCCAGACAGAGTGGTTTGAGTATCTCAGAAACTGCTGATCTGCTGGGATCGTCATACACAACAGTATCTAGAGTTTACAGAGAATGGTGGGAGACAGAAAAACACCCAGTGAGCGGCAGTTCAGTGGGTGAAAACATCTTGTTAATGAGAGAAGAATGGCCACACTTGTTTAAGCCGACAGTAATTCAAATAACCGTGTGTTACAACAGTGGTGTGCAGAATGCACAGCATGTCAAACCTTGAAGTGGATGGGCTGCAGGAGTAGACGACCACACCAGGTTCCACTCCCGTACCTAATGAAGTGGCCACTGTGCACTTTCCCAAGTCAGGGCGCTGTGTGTTTTGAGAGCAGCTTCCAGGGTGTTGATAGCAGGTACTGTCAGTCCTAAGCAGGATGTCTGACCAAGCGTCAGAATCAGGTTTGTCAAAATCAGGTCTATTATTATCACTGACATATGTCATGAATTTGTATTTTACATCTGCAGTACAATGCAATATATTAAAAAATACTGTAAGTAACAAAATTAAAGTTTGTAAAAGAGGAGTAATGAGGTAGGGTTTATGGACTGTTCTGAAGTCTGATGGTGGAGGGGAAGAAGCTTCATTTATTTATTTAGAGGCATAGTTACTCTTAAATATATGAAGAGAAAAAAGTGACATGGGTAGATATAGGACCGATTGAAAATGATGCTGGAGAAATTATAATGGGTAACAAAGAGATGGCAGAGGAACGAAATGGGTATTTTGCATCAGTCTTCACAGTGGAAGACATTAGCAAAATACCTGATAGCCAGAGGTCTCAGGGAATAGAATTAGGTACATTCAAGATTACTAGAGAGAAAGTGCTTGGGAAGCTAAATGGACTAAGAATAGATAGATCTCCTGGACCGGATCAGGTGCACCCATGGGTTCTGAAGGAGATGGCTTTGGAGATTGTGGAGGCATTGGAAATGATCTTCCAGGAATCAATAGGCTCTGGCATGGTTCCGGAGGACTGGAAGGTCGCAAATGTAGTTCCACTGTTTAGGAAAGGAGGGAGGCAACAAAAAGAAAATTACAGACCTATTAGTCTGACATCGGTTGTTGGAAAGTTATTGGAGTCGATCCTCAAGGACGAGGTGATGAAATACCTCGAGGTGCATGACAAGATAGGCCTAAGCCAGCATGGTTTCATGAAGGGAAGATCCTGCCTCACCAACCTATTGGAATTTTTTGAGGTAATCTCAAATAAGATTGATAAGGGAGAGGCTGTGGATGTTGTGTATTTGGATTTTCAAAAGGCCTTCGATAAGTTGCTGCATATGAGGCTGCTTAATAAGATGAGAGCCCATTGAATTATAGGAAAGATATTGAAATGGGTGGAGCATTGGCTGACAGGGAGAAAGCAAAGGGTGGGAATAAAGGGATCCTATTCTGATTGGTTGCCGGTTACTAGTGGTGTTCTGCAGGGGTCGGTGTTGGGGCCGCTTCTTTTTACGATGTATATCGATGATTTAGATTATGGATTAAATGGTTTTGTGGCTAAGTTTGCGGATGACACCAAGATAGGTGGAGGAGCAGGAAGTGTTGAAGAAACGGAAAGGTTGCAGAAAGACGATCAGTTTAGGAGAGTGGGCAAAGAAATGGCAGATGAGATACGATGTTGAGAAATGTACGATTGTACATTTTGGAAGAAGAAATAATCAGGCAGATTATTATTTAGGTGGGGAGAAAATTCAAAAATCAGAAGTGCAAAGGGATTGGGGGTCCTCGTGCAGGATACCCTAAAGGTTAACCACCAAGTTGGATTGGCGATAAGGAAAGCGAATGCTATGTTGGCATTCATTTCAGGAGGAATCGTGTATAAGAGTAAGGAGGTGTTGATGAGGCTCTGTGGGGCACTGGTGAGACCTCACTTGGAAGACTGTGTGCAGTTTTGGGCCCCTTATCTTAGAAGGGATGTACTGATGTTGGAGAGAGTTCAGAGAAGATTTACGAGGATGATTCCTGGAATGCAGGGGCTAACATATGAGGAGTGTTTGTCAGCTCTTGGACTGTATTCATTAGAGTATAGAAGAATGTAGATGTGGAAAGGCTGTTTCCCTTGGTGGGTGAGCCCAGGACAAGAGGCAACAGTCTTAGAATTAGAGGGTACCCATTTAAAACAGAGATGAGGAGAAATTTTTTAGCCAGAAGGTCATGGATTTATGGAATTCGTTGCCACATACAGCTGTGGAGGCCCAATCATTGAGGATGTTTAAGGAGGAGATTGATAGGTATCTAATTAGTCAGGGTATCAAGGGATATGGGGAAAAAGCCGGAAATTGGAAGTAGATGGGAGAATAATTTAGCTCATGGTGGAGTGGCGGAACAGACTTGGTGGGCCGAATGGCCTACTTCTGCTTCTTTGTCTTGTGATAGTGTGGAACAGGCCATTCCAGCCCTTTGAGCCACACCGTCCACAAACCCCTGACTTAACCCCAGCCTAACCACAGGACAATTTACAATGACAAGTTCACCTACTAACTGGTACGTCTTTGGACTGTGGGAGGAAACTGGAGCACCGGGAGAAAACACATGCATTCCAAGGGGATGTTATTAAACGTGGGTTTTCAGGCTTCTGTACCTCCTCCCTGGAGGTAGCAACATGTCCTGGACAGTGAGGGTACTTATGGTGGATGTACATTGCCCCTTGACGTTGTCCGTGGTGATGGGGAGGGTTGTGCCTGTGATGGAGCAGGCTAGGTCTGCAATCGTCTGCAGCCTCTTTACAATCCTTTGCACTGGAGGTTCCGTATGTTAGAATAATTTTTGGATTTAGGTCATTAACACTTAATAAATGGCTTCAGCCACCATTCTTCTGTTCCTTGACAATGCATTTCCTAAAAGCTGTGAATATCAGTATCTGAGCCCATTTGTAACAATGCATTTCCTAAAAACTGTGAATACCAGCCCGGTCCTGCTGGCACCTGAATGTAATCAGGTGTTAAGTTTTGTCTGTAGTTTCGAAGACAAGGTTATCTATTCTTTGTACATATGCATTGTCCTTCATGTTGAGCACATAAATCTGTTGTGGATTTGGTTTGGAACAATGGATTTCTGAATACCAGTCCAGACACTGCTGGCGCCGGTGGGATGGGTGTAATGAGGAGGTGTGAGGTTTGTCTGTAGCTTCAAAAGAAAACATTGTCTACACTTTGTAAATATGGAATTGTTCTTTGTGTGTGCAACAAATAAATATCGAGCCCCACGTTGGGCAGGAGATCTTTCCACTGAAAGTGTCTCTGTCCGTACAATGCCTGCTGAACCTTGTTTTGTCGAATAAAGAAGCTGCTTTGTATCTACCAGTAACTCTCTTTCTCCAGTGATTTCATTCACGACACAACACCACACCAGGCAACCATGCAACCAGGCAGAATGCTCTCCATCGAGGCCATTAGTTGGAGCTTGATTCAAGCAGGTGTACCTTAGAGTGAGCACAAAATATCCTGCAGATGCAGGAAATCCAGAGTAACACATACAAAATACTGGAGGAACTCAGCAGGGCTCCAGTATGGAGGGGAATAAGGAGTCAACATTTCAGGCCGAGACCCTTCATCAGGGCGGGTATATGTTACATTGGGGAGAGAGCCCTCTCCACAACTGAAGGAGAGAAACACCTCCAGAACAGTGGGCATAAAGACAACCCAGTGTAGACCAGAGAGCTTCCAAATGCTATTTAAGCTGACAGAATGTGCTATATACTGTAACAGTTGATTAAGCAACAACGTTTTCCAAACACGCTGTGTTGGTACAGTTTGTCAAGCACAGAACCCCATGTGCATGCTCTGTCCTTGTTCTGTTCGAAGAGAACATTAGCCTTTCTGTGGCTTTTAATTTGCAGAATAACTATCAAAGGTCAGTGTCTGGCCATGGCTGCCAGCTTGCTATGCTGGGTCTCTGCTGTTTGCTGGGAGAAGTCCAGTGGACCAAGCTGGTAGTTTTATAACAGTCTCTACACACTCAACCATTGCTGATCAATCGGTGGACTACTGGACTGTGCGAATCATTACAGAAAAGAAATTTTCTAGTATCAGGTCTCTGCCTATAGACAATAAGACCACAAGATATATGTTGGAGTAGAATTAGGGCATTCAGCCTGTTGAGTCTGCTCCACCATTCAATCATGACTGATTTTCTTTGTTTTCAACCCCATTCTCTCGCTTTCACCCCATAACCCTTAACTCCTTTACCAATCAAGAACCTATCAATCTCCCCTTTAAATATACCCGGTGACTTGGCCTCCACAGCCCTCTGTGGCAATGAATTCCACAGACTCACCACCCTCTACCCAAATTAGCAATGAAGCAGCTGATATCTCCTTTGATAAGCTCAAGATCCAAGATCTGTAGGGTGGATGATAATTGGTTGGACTATTTGCATCATGGCTGCGTACAACAATTTCAGTGCCCAGGAATGCAAGAGGCTGCAGACGGTAAAGGACACAGCCCAGTCCATCATTTATTTATTTAGCATTACAGTGCAGAGTAGACCCTTCTGATTCTTTGAACCACACTGCCCCAACTAACCCTAACCTAATCAAGGGACAATTTACAATGACCAATTAACCTACCTGGTAAGTCTTTGGACTCTGGGAGGAAACTGCAGCTCCCAAGGAAAACCCACATGTCCCATGAGGAGGACGTACAGAGGCTCCTTACAGAACGGTGCTGGAATTGATCTTCAACCCCACCCCCCCAGAACGCTCCGAACTGTAATAGCATCACGCTAACCACTACATTACCATGGCACCCATGGGACAGCCCTCCGCACCATTGCCAGCATCTTGAGGAGGTACTGCCTCAGGAAGGTGGCATCTACCATCAAGGATCTCCACCAACCAAGCCATGCCCTCTTCTCACTGCTACAGAACCCACACCAGCAGGTTCAGCAACATCTCCTTTCCAATATACATCAGGTTCTTGAACCGACCCCCACCCGAGCAAAGTGACACTGCAGACTACTTTTTGAACTATGATGTATTTCTCTTTAATTGGGTCTTTGTTGTTTGCACTACAGTCTTTAGTTTATTCATATAGTATAAATAATGTATGTGTATTTGTTGTACTGCAACAGACATGCTTTTCATTTTACCTGTACCTCACTGTACATAACAATGAACCCAAACTTTACTTTACTTTATAGAGACATAGAAACATAGAGGATATGTGCAGAAGAAGGCCATTCGGCCCTTCAAGCCTGCACTGCCATTCAGTATGATCATGGCTGATCATCCAACTCAGAACCCTGTACCAGCCTTCCCTCCATACCCCCTGATCCCCGTAGCCACAAGGGCCATATCTAACTCCCTCTTAAATATAGCCAATGAACTGGCCTCAACTGTTTCCTGTGGCAGAGAATTCCACAGATTCACCACTCTCTGTGTGAAGAAGTTTTTCCTAATCTCGGTCCTAAAAGGCTTCCCCTTTATCCTCAAACTGTGACCCCTCGTTCTGGACTTCCCCAACATCGGGAACAATCTTCCTGCATCTAGCCTGTCCAATCCCTTTAGGATTTTAGATGTTTCAAGAAGATCCCCCCTCAATCTTCTAAATTCCAGAGAGTATAAACCTAGTCGATCCAGTCTTTCATCATATGAAAGTCCTGCCATCCCAGGAATCAACCTGGTGAATCTTCTTTGTATTCCCTCTATGGCAAGAATGTCTTTCCTCAGATTAGGTGACCAAAACTGAATATACTTTATTGTTGCCAAACAATTGGTACTAGAACGTACAACCATCACAGCGATATTTGATTCTGCGCTTCACACTCCCTGGATTACAAATATTAAATATTAAAGATATTAAAAATAGTTAAAATTAGTAAATATTAAAAATTTAAATTATAAATCATAAATAGAAAATAGAAAAATGGGAAGTAAGGTGCAAAAAAACCAAGAGGCGGGTCCGGATATTTGGAGGGTACGGCCCAGATCCGGATCAGGATCCGTTCAGCAGTCTTATTACAGTTGGAAAGAAGCTGTTCCCAAATCTGGCCATATGAGTCTTCAAGCTCCTGAACCTTCTCCTGGAGGGAAGAGGGACGAAAGGTCTGTTGGCTGGGTGAGTCGTGTCCTTGATTATCCTGGCAGCACTGCTCCGACAGCGTGCGGTGTAAAGTGAGTCCAAGGACGGAAGATTGGTTTGTGTGATGTGCTGAGCTGTGTTCACGATCTTCTGCAGCTTCTTTCGGTCTTGGACAGGACAACTTCCATACCAGGTTGTGATGCACCCTAGAAGAATGCTTTCTACGGTGCATCTATAAAAATTAGTGAGGGTTTTAGGGGACAGGCAAAATTTCTTTAGTTTTCTCAGGAAGTAAAGGAAGTAAAGTAAACCTGACCTGACTTAACTTGAATGCATTATGTTCATTGAGTTTGTGGAACCAGAATCAGTTTTAATATCACCAGCGTATATCGCGTTATTTGTAATTATGCAGCACCAGTACATTGCAATGCATAATAATAAAAAAAACCTGAATTACTATGAAATATTTAAGTAATGCAAAAAGAGAAAAAAAAGTAGTGCAGTAGTTTTCATGGGTTCAATGTCCATTCAGAAATCTGATGGGAAGAAGTTATTCCTGAATTATTGAGTGTGTGACTCCACCTTGATGGTAGCAATGAGGAAAGGCCATGTCCTGTGTGATGGGGTTCTAATAATGGATGGCACCCTTTTGAGACATTGCTCCTTGAAGATGTCCTAGATGCCAGAGATGCTAGTGTCCATGATGGAGCTTTCCAGGAAAGAGAGGCAATATTTGTCAACAACTTTAACCCTCCTGCTGAGTAGTTGCGTCGGTCTGTGGTTTTTTGGGATTTTTCGCTGCTACAGTGCTTTTCTTGTGAGTGCTCGGTGGGAGAGAACTTGGCATCCCACTCACTCAGAATTTACAGGAGAGAAACAGGCCATTGGTCCCGACAGGTTTGTGAAAGAGAGGAGGGGAAGAGGAAAGAAGAGGGGTAGGAGATATCACAGATGACTAGGTAACTTCTTCAGTTTTAACTTCCCTCACAGAATCGTGGTGAATCCAGTTGCAGAAAAACATCACATGGAACTAGAGGGAAAAAATACAACATAGCTTTACTGGATTCCTTAGCAGCAGGGTGCAGACAAAGAGTTCAACAGCTTCTTTTCAACTGTGACAAGACTACTGAACGGATCCTGACCCGGATCTGGGCCATACCCTCCAAATATCCGGACCTGCCTCTCAGTTTCTTTTTGCACTACCTTACTTTCCATTTTTCTATTTTCTATGTATGATTTATAATTTAAATTTTTCATATTTACTATCGATTTGTAATCCAGGGAGCGGGAAGCACAGAATCAAATATCGCTGTGTATCAATTGTTTGGTGACAATAAAGTATAAAGTATAAAGTCAAAATTCAAAGAACACTAGAGTTTCAGAAACTATAGATTCCTACAAACAAAGGCAAAACTTCACTTACAAAAGATGATTGCAAGACTAAGCAAAGAAACAAGGGACAGGAGACTAAAAAAGGTTACAAACAAGGTACAGCTGATAACAATGAACTAATAATTAGCCTATCAGCATGTCAGCAGGAAGGGGCTGGCCTTGTCATCTTTGCCTCCCTCTGGTGGCCAGTTTAAAGCGTAACAGGTGAGCACCAGACAGTGGAGAGGGAGAGGAGGGAATCACAGCATGAAACGGGCCCTTCAGCCCAACTGGCCGATGCTGGCCAAGATTCCTCTCTATGCTGGCACTTCTGGCCCATGTCCTCTAAATTTTTCCCATCCATGTACTTGTCCAAGTACCTTTTAAATGTTGTTAATGTACCTGCCACAACCGCTTCCTCTGGCTGCTTGTTCCAATATACTGACCACCCTCTGGATGAAAAAGTTGACCCTGGGGTTCTGACAATAACCATTGCAATGGGCATGGAGGAGGGCAGCACAGAAAAAGGCCCTTTGGCTCATCATGTCTGTGCCGAATTAAACTAAATAATTTCTGTCTGCCCACGACCCATATTCCTGCATATTCATGTGGCTGTCTAAAAATCCTTTTGTGACTGATTTCAACAGTCCTGGCAGGCTGTTCGAGGCACCTACAACCCCCTGTGGGAAAATAAACCTGCCCCACATACCTCCTTTTCAACTGTGGAAATCCCCCTCCCACCTCAAAAAGATCTCCTCCAGTTCCTAACATTTCTGCCCTAGGAGAAAATTCTGACCGTCTACCCTGCCTATACCTCTTACAATTTAATCAACTTCCATCATGTCTCTTCGCAGCCTCCGAAGCTCCAGCAAAAACAACCCAAATTTGTGAAACCTTCCCTTATAGATCAGGGGTCCCCGACCTTTCTTATGCCATGGAGCCCTACCATTAACCAAGGCGTTCATAAATCCCAGCTTGCGAACCCCTGTACCCTCCAAGCCGGGCAGCATCCTGCAAGTCTCTTCGTCACCCTTTCCAAAGCCTCCATGCCCTTCCAGAGTTGCGCACAATAGCCCACTGATCAGAAGAAGAGGAAAGTAACAGGATAGAGCCTTGAACAACACACATAAAATGCTGAAGGAACTCAGCAGGTCAGGCATCATCTGTGGAGGGGAATAAACAATTGATGTTTTGGGCCAACACCCTTCATCAGGACTGGAAAGCAAGGGGCTAGTGGCCAGGAGAGGAGGGGGTGGAGTACAATATGGCGGGTGATAGGTGAGATCTGCTGAGGGGGAAGGTGAGTGGGTGGGGGAGGGGTGAAGTAAGAAGCTGGGAGGTGATAGGAGGAAAGGATAAAAGGCTGAAGAAGAAGGAATCTGATAGGAGAAGGGAGTAGACCATGGGAGAAAGGGAAGGTGGAGGGGCTAAAAGAAGGTTGGTTAAGTAAAGCATGATAATATACCTTATGCACGCAGGATTTAATAACACACTTAAAATGGTGGAGGAACTCAGCTCGTTGGGTAACATCTATGGAGGAGAATAAATAGTTGACATTTCTGGCTGAGACTTTTCAGCAGGACTGGAAAGGAAGGGAGAAGAAGCCAGAATAAGAAGGTGGAGGAAGGGGAACGAGTACAAGCTGGCAGGTGATCGGTGAGACCAGGTGAGCGGGGAGGTGGATGAGTGGGGAGGGATATGAAGTAAGAAGCTGGGAGTTGAATGGAGGAAGAGGTAAAAGGCTGAAGAAGAAGGTATCTGATAGGATAGGAGAGTGAACTGTGGGAGAAAGGGAAGGAGAAAAGAGTATAAAAGGTGCAGAGGTCATAACAACTAAAGGTTTAAGTACGAACAAAACATTTTTTTTCACAAATAACTACACCTTCCTTCACACTAAGCTCACTGTTCACTGAGTTTACAATCCTGATCCCTGTCTTTTTGATCCTGTTCCTTCCAAATCCATCTTGGTCTCACCCTGCATCATTTTTAAAGAAAGTGTGCTGAGGTGGCGGGCTGGAACAGATGGAGCTCTGTGTGTCTCAGAGCTAGGTTTATTATGCCTGACATGTGTCATGTTATTTTGCAGCGGCTATGCACAAAATATAACTACAAATAATAAGAAATATATATAAAAATTAAAAAAGTTGTGTAAAAGAAGAGCAAAAATAGTGAGGTGGTGTTCATGGGTTCATTGTCCGTTCAGTAATCTGATAGATGAGGGGAAGAAGCTGATCCAAGAACACAGTGTGTGTCCTGAGGCTCCTGCACTCGGTTCCTGATGGTAGTAACGAGAAGAAGGCATGTTCTAGAGGGTGAAGGTCCTTAAGTTCAAAGTTCAAAGTAAATGTATTATCAAAGTACATATATGTGACCAAATACAACCCTGAGATTCGGTTTCTTGTGGGCATACTCAATAAATCTGTAGAATAATAACCATAGCAGAATCAATGAAATACCGCCCCACTTAGAGATTCAACCAATGTGTAAAAGACAAAAAAGCATACAAATACAAGCAAAGATATAATAATAATAAATAAATAAGCAATAAATATCAAGACTATGAGATAAAGAGTCCTTGAAAGTAAGCCCATTGGTTATGGGAATATTTCAACGATGGGGAAGTGAAGTTGAGTGAAGTTATCCTCCTGGGTTCAAGAGCATAATGGTTGAAGGGTAGTAACTGTTCCTGCTCCTGGTCGTGTGAATCCTGAGTCTCCAGCATCTTCTTCCTGAAGGTAGTAGTGAGAAGGGAGCATGTCCTAGGTGCTGGGAGTACCTGATGATGGATGCCGCTTTTCTGCAACAGTGTTTCATGTAGATGTGCTCACTGGTGGAAAGGGGTTTACTTTTCATGGATTGGACTGTATCCACTATTGTTTTGTAGGATTTTCTGTTCAAGAGCATTGGAGTTTCCATAGCAGGCTGTAATGCAGCCCAGTCAATATGCTCTCCACCACGTATCTGTAAAAGCTTGTCAAAGTTCTAGATGGCATGCTGAATATCCTGAATCTCCTAAGGAAGGAGAGGCACCTTTTTGAGGCATCGCCATTTGACGATGTCCTTGATGGTGGGGAGGCTAGCACCCATGACGGAACTGGCTGAATTTACAATCCCCTACAGCTTTTTCTGATCCTGCAGAGGGTTGCCTTCCAGCAGGGAGATCCGCCTGCATTCCCTGCCTCACGGTAGGAGGGCCTTGTTACAAGGGCTATGCATGGACAGGGTGTTGAGAATGTGGAGTGTATGGATTGGTTCAGGCAATGAGTGGGTTCTATGAGAGTGTAGAGACAACCCAGCCATTGAATAGTGCCAGAGCTGTTGGCATAGACCAGGAGTTCCCAACTTTCTTTGTGCCATGGATCCCTACCATTAACCTAGGAGTCAGAGGACCCCAGACTGGGAACCCTGGCAGAGACCAATGTTAAAAGCATTATTCAGACATTTATGGACATAGCTCAGTCTATTACGAAAACAGCTTCCTCTCCATAGACTCTGTCTAAATTTCCCATTGCCTCCAGAAAGCACTGACATAATCAAAGACACCCCCAACCCTGATTATTCCTTCTTCTCCCTCCTTCTACTAGGCAGAAGATACAAAAGCTCGACAGCACAAGAGAAGATTGGACGAAGAAGGATCGTCTTCTCCAGAGCATTATAGGTTGAGGACCTGACAGAAGTCATGAGCGGAGCAAATAAGGTAGAGTTAAGAGATTCTGCAGATAATCTTGAGCAAAACACACAAAATACTTGACGAAGTCAGCAGCACCTGTGCAGGGGAATAAACCGTCGATGTTTTAGGCCAAGACCCTTCATCAGGACTGGAAAGGAAGGAACAACAAGCCAGAATAAGACGATGCGGGGAGAAGGAGGAAAACAAACTGGTGGCTGTTAGGCGAGATCAGGTGAGGGGGACGGCCGATGGATGGGAGTACTGGGGATGAAGTGAGGAACTGGGAGGTGATTGGTGGAGGAGGTAAAAAACTGAAGAAGGAGGAATTTAATAAGAGAGGAAAGAGGACCATGAAGAAATGGAAGGGGGGGGGTGCACAAGATGGAGGTGATAGGCAGGTCAGGAAGAAAGAAGGGGTGAGAGGGGAGCATGATTGGAAAATGGAAAAAGAGGGAAGAGGGAGATGGGAGGAAAAATCAATGTTCACACCCAGATGGAATAAGAGTCAGAGTGTTTTTCCCAGGAAAGAAATGTCAAATACCAGTCGGGTTATCTTTAAGGTGAGAGTGGGAAGGTTTGAAAAAAGATTTTCAGGGCAAATTTTTTACATGGAGAGTGGTACATGCCTGGAAAGAGCTGCCAGGGGATGTAGTGGTTGCAGAAATGATAGTGGCATTTAAGCAACATAAACAGGTAGGGAATGGAGGGATATAGACCACGTGCAAATCTGTAGAGATTAGTTTAAATTGGTCATCCTGGTTAGCACACACGTTGTGGACCAAAGGGCCATTTCCTGTACTGTTTTATGTTTTGTTTGAAGTGGAAACTGAAATCTGTGAGATGTCAGGACAGTACAGATTAAAGATAGGGTTGAATTGTACAGAGAAATATACAGTGAAATGCATCATTTGCATCAAACCAAATCAGCGAGGATTGAACTGGGTGACCCGCGAATGTCGCCACACTTCTGGCCCCAACATACTAACCTGCCCAGAACTCACTCAGCCTAACTCATGCACCTTTGGAATTTGGGAGGAAACCGAATCACCTGGAGGAAAACAACTTATTCACGGGGAGAACGTACAGACAGCAACAGTAATTGAACCCCAATCTTACAGGTGCGCATTACGTTGACTGTTATACCGCCGTGCCATTCCTGATAATGTTGACTTTTTCAAAACATTCTCACAGGTAAAATGAGCCATATAGCCCCCTCCTCCACTGAGTTTGAAATATTCAGGCTTTGAGAGCTGTTTGAAGTGAATGACAATGTTTGAAGTGGCAGGAGCCAATTGATGTGCTGGTTAGTGCAATTGTGCTTTGTCTAAGTGCAGAATTATTGCCCACTGGGAGCACAATTAAATAAATTTGTGTGAGTTGGATGTAATGCTGAGGCTTTGTAAAGACATTGGTCGGACTGCACTCGGAGTATTGTGATTAGCTTTGGGCCCCTTATCTGAGAAAGGGTGTGCTGGTATTGGAGAGGGTCCAGAGGAGGTTCACAAAAATGATCCCGGGAATGAAAGGGTTAACATATGAGGAGTGTCTGATGGTTCTGGGCTTGTGGGGCAGAGGAGTCTCTGATCTATGCGCTCCTCCTAAAGACACACACGGAGACAAACACATCAAGATCACCAGCTCGGTGAAAGATGCCCTTTGGTCTCCCCGAAAGTTGTTGGTCTACTGAGGTGTCCATGGAAGAATGCTGCCAAAAGGCACATTCCCGGCAGCAGGGGTACGTGCTGAGGGACGCACTGAAGCTCTGTATAGTCACCGCAAAGGCTTTGTGGGGGAAGGACCATTCGGGTTCTTCTCCTAATGGAGTGGGATGGGCTGGATGGAGCCCCTCAATTATTGTAATAGTGTGCCACCCCAACGGTCTACACGAATGGCAGTAAGTGCTGTTAATATACTGTTTCTATGACTGTAATGGAACAGTATGGAGAGCATAAACACGATAAGTTCTTTGGATGCTGTAAATCCAAAGCAACACACACAAAATGCTGGAGGAACTCAGCAGGTCAGGCAGCATCTATGGAAATGAACAAACTGTCAATGTTACGGGCCGAGACCTTCTTCAGGACCGGAAATGAAAGGGGGAGGGTGCCAAAATAAAAAGGAGGGGGGACGGGAAGGAGGATAGCTAGAAGGTGATGGATGAAGCCAGGTGGATGAGAATGGTAAAGGGCTGGAGAGGAAGAGATCTGATAGGAGAGGAAAGTGGACCACAGGAGAAAGTGGAGGAGGAGAGGACCCAGGGGAAGGTGATAGGCAGGTGAGAAGAGGTAAAAGACCAGGGTGGGGAACAGAAGAAGAGAGTGGTGGGGAATTTTTTTAGCCAGAAGGAGAAATGGATATTCATGCCATCAGGTTCAAGGCTACCCATGATGTGTCATGTCATATGACCATGACCATGATAGTTCTTGGCAAATTTTTCTAGAGAAGTGGTTTGCCATTGCCTTCTTCTGGGCAGTGTGATTACAAGCTGTGTGACCCCAGCCATTATCAATACTCTTCAGAAATTTTCTGCCTGGCATCTGTGGTTGCATAACCAGGACCTGATATGCACCAGCTGCTCATACAATCATCCACCACCTGTTCCCATGGCTTCAAATACTTTATACTTTATTGTCACCAAACAATTAGTGCTAGAATGTACAATCATCACAGCGATATTTGAATCTGCGCTTCACATTCCCTGGATTATAAATATTAAATATTAAAAATATTAAAAATAGTTAAAATTAGTAAATATTAAAAATTTAAATTATAAATCATAAATAGAAAATAGAAAAATGGGAAGTAAGGTAGTGCAAAAAAACCGAGAGGCAGGTCCGGATATTTGGAAGGTACGGCCCATATCCGGGTCAGGATCCGTCAGCAGTCTTATCACAGTTGGAAAGAAGCTGTTCCCAAATCTGGCTGTACAAGTCTTCAAGTTCCTAAACCTTCTCCCGGAGGGAAAAGGGACAAAAAGTGTGTTGGTTGGGTGGGTCGTGCCGCTGATTATCCTGGCAGCACTTTGCTGACAGCGTGCGGTGTAAAGTGAGTCCACATATATGGAAGATTGGTTTGCGTGATGTGCTGCGCCGTGTTCACAATCTTCTGCAGCTTCTTTTGGTCTTGGACAGGACAACTTCCATACCAGGTTGTGATGCACCCTAGAAGAATGCTTTCTACAGTGCATCTATAAAAATTAGTGAGGGTTTTAGGAGACAGGCCAAATTTCGTTAGCTTTCTCAGGAAGTAAAGGCGCTGATGGGCCTTCTTGGCAGTGAACTCTGCTTGGTTGAATCAAGTCAGGTCATTTGTGATATTAACCCCGAGGAACTTAAAGTTTTTGACCTGTTCCACTTGCGCACCACCGATGTAAATTGGGTCGTGCGGTCCACTACTCCTTCTGAAGTCAACAACCAATTCCTTCATCTTGCTGATGTTGAGGGATAGGTTATTTTCTTCGCACCATGCCAGCAGGTTCTTAATTTCCCCTCTGTACTCAAACTCATCATTACCCGAGATACGGCCTACAATTGTTGTGTCATCAGCAAACTTATATATTGAGTTTGATAAGTTTGCTGATGACACATATGACTCTGATCAGGGGAGGGGGTAGCGGTGGAGGTGTTAAGAGGGTGCTACACTTTGTGGAGAGAAGGAGCCCCTTACAATCAGACGGAATATACAGATGGAGTATGGAAAGCGTTGACCATGCATGTAAAGAATGAAGAGGCGTTGAGCGGTTTATTCTTGTAAGTAATTTTTTTGTTATGAATAAAATTTATTTTGTTTATGTAAAAAAGTTTGGTGGCTCTGGGTGTGTGCTCACTGGAGTTCAGAAGAATGAGGTGGATCTCATCGAAGCATAGGGAACATCCAAATGGAAGCTGCCCTTCAAGCCACACACCATCCTGATCTGGACATGCATCACTGTTCCTTCACCATTTCTGAGTCAATGTCCTGCAATGCCCCCCCACCCCCCCCTTAGCCGCACTATTGGTGCACCCTCACCACAAGGACTACAGTGGTTTAAGATGGCAGCTGACCACCACCACTACACTATGTTCACTATAGAAAGGATGTGGAAGGTTCAGAGAGGGTGCAGAGGAGAATCGCCAAGTTAGAGATCATGTCTTACGAGGATATGATGAATGATCTAGGATGTTTCTGCTTGGTGCGAAGGGGGACGAGAGATGATTTGATAGAGCTGTGCAAGATGGTAATAGGCATATATCACACATAAAATGCTGGAAGAACTCAGCAGGTCAGGCAGCATCTATGGAAAAAAATGTACAATCAAAGTTTCAGGACAGGACCCTTCAGCAGGACTGGAGAAAAAAAAGCTGAGGAGTAGATTTAAAAGGTGGGGGGGGGGGTAGTTGAGGGGAGAGAGAAATATAGGGTGCTAGACGAAACCCGAAGGGAAAGGGATGAAGTAAAGAGCTGGGAAGTTGATTGGTGAAAGCAATACAGGAGTGGAGAAGGAGGAGTCTGATAGAAGATGACAGAAGTCCATGGAATATATCGGGTGGATAGACCGAGACCTTTTCCCAAGGCAGACATGGCTATCACAAGGGGTCATAATTATAAGATGATTGGAGGAAAGTATAGTGGTGATGTCAGAGGGAAGTAATTTACTTAGAGAGTGGTGAGTGACAGGGGTGTTGGTAGAGATAGGTACATTAGGGAAATTTAAGAAATTCTTAGCTAGACACTTACAGTAGATGATAGAAAAATGGAGGGTTACGTAGGAAGGAAGGATTAGATTGATCTTAGGGTAGCCTAAAAGGTCGGCACGCATTGTGGATCAAAGGCTTGTACTATGCTGTGATCTTCTATGATCTATGTTCTATATACTGACTCTACGTACTTAGTTTAGTGGTTAGTGTGCCACTATTACAGCTTGGGGTGTCGGAGTTCGGAGTTCATTTCCAGCACCTCTGTGAGCAAGTTTGTACGTTGCCTCCCTTGTGCCTTGTGGGTTTCGTCTGGGTGATCTGGTTTCCTCCCACAGTCCAAAGACTATTGGTTAGTTGGTTAATTGGTCATGGTAAATCGCTCGTGATTAGGTGAGGCTTAAATCAGTAGTTGCTGGGCGGCGCAGCTCGTTGGTCCAGAAATGCCTGTTCTGTGCTGTATCTTGAAGTAAATAAATACACTGAAAAGCTTGTCTTGCCTCGTGTTCCTACAGATCAATAGTGCATTGAGGTAGAACAATGTGAAGCCACAACAATGCAGAATACAGTGTAACACCTACAAAGAAAGTGCAGTGCAGGGAAGCAATAAGGTGCAAGGTCATGGCAGAGGTGTGTGCCCATTACAAGATTTAAAAGGAATTTGGGCAGGTACTGTATTTGGATAGGAAAGGTGGAGGGAAATACAGATCTAATGCAGGCTAATGAGATCAGCACTGACAGGTTGACACCCACAAGATCAGAATCAGAATCAGAATCGGTTTTATTATCACTGGCATAAGTTGTGCAATTTCTTGTTTTGCAGCAGCAGTACAATACAGTACATCAAAATTTATTCTAGATTTCAATAAGCAATTTATAAAAAAAGTTGTACTTTAAAGACCTATTTCTTTGCTGTGAGAACCTGTTTCTCTGTGCTGTGGGGACCTGTTTCTACAATTCTGTTAAACTGTGTCAATTAATCAACGTTAAACATCCCTTACAGTACAGGGAACTCTTCGTGTCCTCGCCAATATTCCTCGCAAATATATTAACTAATTTGCAGGTGAGTTAATAATACGTTTTATTAGTGTCACTATGCCTTAGATTGGCTGCTGCGTTTTTGTGCATAGAGCAACAGTGACTCTGCCTCCAAGTAGTTCATTATATATCCGGCGGTCTTTGTAATATCTCACAAAGAGCTGCAGAAACACAAGTTCTTTCTTTGATTCCTGTTAATTGAATTTGTTAAGAGATATGCTCTGCTCCATGACAAATGAAACATTCTCTGCAGCGCTGACGTCCTTTCAAACCCAGTGTATCAAATAAAAATAATTATCTTTTGAAAGGTCAGGAATTACTTAAAGAGCTCAACATGCATCAGGGGACTGCATCACAGTGGGAGATAATGATGCCTTAATGTTCCATGAATCACCAAAGATTCATTTTTGTGTTGAACATATTTTGAGAGCAAGCACTGATGTAATACAGTGGGCGATGCTAACTCGTGTTCAGATTTTTATCCCAGAGTGTTCTGACAAGCTCCTTTGTCTTATATATATATAAGATATATATGAGAAATATCATATATTATTCTCATATATATATCATAATAAATTCTCATATATATGAGAAACCTGGACAATAGATCTGGAAATCGAGTTTGAATGGACGAGGAGAATTTAAATTCAAGTAACTAAATACATTGCCAATACACAGTAGTATCGGTAACTTGTCTCAAATAAATACATAGAAGATCTGGAGGAACTGAGTTATAAGGAAAGGTTTAGTAGCTTAGGACTTTATTCCTTGAAATGTAGAAGACTGAGGGGATATTTGAAAGAGGTATACAAAATTATGAAGCGTTATAGTTAGGGTAGATGCAAGCAGGAGTTCTGAAGAAGCGTCTCGGCCTGAAACGTCGACAGTTTACTCATTTCCATAGTTGCTGCCTGGCCCGCCGAGTTCCTCCAGCATTGTGCGTGTGCTGCTTTGTTGAATGAGGTTGGGTTGTACTACAACCAGAGGTCATGGGCTAAGGGTGAAAGGTGAAAAGTTTCAGGGGAACATGAGGGGGAAACTTCTTCACTCAGAGGGCTGTGCGAGTGTGGACTGAGCTGCCAGTGCGCCAAGTGGTGTATGTGAACTCGATTTCAATGTTTAATAGAAATTTGGGCAGGGACATGGATGGGAGGGGTATGGAGGGATATGGTCCCCGTGCAAGTCGATGGGAGGTGGCTGTTTTAATAGCTCGGCACGGATTAGATGGGCTGAAGGGCCTGTTTCTGTGCTCTACTTTTCTCTGACTCTATGACTCTATCCCATGTCAACTGTGTTGCCCGGCAAGATTTACTACCTGCTTCCTCCCCTCTGGCATCAGATTTCTGAATGGTCCAAGGACGAAAGAATCAGAATCAGGTTAATTATCACTGACGTATGTCATGTAATTTGTTGTTTTGTCGCAGCAGTACAGTGCAATACATAATATATATTATAAATTACAATAAGAAATATATATTAAAAAATAAAACAAGCAGTGCAAAAAGAGAGCAGAAAGAGTGAGGTAGTGTTCATGGACCATTCAGAAAACTGATGGCGCAGGGGAAGAAACTGTTCCTACAAAGTTTAGTGTGGGTCTTCAGGCTCCTGTACCTCCTCCATGATGGTAGCAATGAGAAGAGAGCATGTCCTGGGT
This sequence comes from Mobula birostris, assembly GCF_030028105.1. NCBI lineage: Eukaryota > Metazoa > Chordata > Chondrichthyes > Myliobatiformes > Myliobatidae > Mobula > Mobula birostris. The sequence continues at coordinate 13,273,246 of NC_092377.1, read as the reverse complement.
GATGGAGATCCTTAATGATGGATACTTCCTTTTTGAGGCATTGCCTTTTGAAGATGCAGGATATCCTGGATACTGGGGATGCTAATACCCATGATAGAGCACTCTGCACCTTTTTTAAATGATACTGTGCAGTGGCTGTTCCATGACAGTGATGCAACCAATCAGAATGCTCTCCACCGTACAGCTGTAAAATTTGCTAGAGACCTTGGCAACATATCAAAAATCTTCAAGCTCCTTATGAAATATAGCTGCCTCCATGCCTTCATAATTACACCTTGATAATTCCTCTTTTGCATGATTTACTTTTCTATTGTAACTTAAAGTAATTTTTTATGTGTTGGGCTGTACTGCTCAGGGTGGCAGGGTGGAAAACTCCTTCTCCCTGCTGCCTGCTTAGCAACCCCCCCACCCCCCGATCACGGACATGTGAAGCCATGGGAGCAGGTGGTGGACGGTCGTACGAACAGCTGGAGCATATCACAAGTCCTGATTATGTGACCACTGACGCCAGGCAGACAATCTCTGAAGAGTATTGATCATGGCTGGGGTCACCCATCTTGTAAAGACACTGCCCAGAAGAAGGCAATGACAACCACTTCCGTAGGAAAATTTGCCAAGAACAATCACGATCATAGCACCATGTTCGTCCACGTCATACAACACAGCATGTAATGTTGATGATGATAACTATACTGCTGCCACAAAATAACAAATTTCACAGTGCATGTCAGTGATAATATACATGATTCTGATTCCTGTTAAGTCAAAGTAGAGTTTATTGTCAAATGCCCAAGTATATGTATGTACAGGTGCAATGAAAAACTTGCAGCAGCATCTCAAGCACCTAGTATCAGGTAAGCAACATTCACAAGAGAAACATAAACATAAATGATAAGATCATAAGATATAGGAACAGAATTAGGCCATTTGGCCCATTGAGTCTACTCCACCATTTCATCTTGGCTGATCCATTTTCCCTCTCAGCCCCAACTCTTGCCTTCTCCCTGTATCCCTTAATGGCCTGACTAATCAGGAATCTATCAACCTCTGCCTTAATTATACCCAATTACTTGGCCTCCGCAGCTGCCTGTGCCAAACAGATTCCACAGATTCACCACTCTGGCTAAAGAAGTTCCTCCTCATCCCGTTCTAGAAGGCTGCCCCTCTATTCTGAGACTCTGTCCTCTGGTCTTTGACTCTCCCACCACACGAAACATCCTCTACAATTTCCACTAATTATATGCAATTAGAAATAATTTGAACTCCTGATGAAGGGTCTCTGTCCAAAATGTTGACTGTACTCTTTTCCACAGCTACTGCTGTGTTCCTCCAGCATTTTGTGTGCGTTGCTTGGATTTCCAGCATCTGCAGATTTTCTCCTCTTTGTGATTGAACATAAAACTTTTCACTTTAGTGCAAAGTGCTCAGAGTGGTCATAGAGTTGCTAAACTCTTGTGATTAGAGTCGTGTTGGCTGTTTTAAGGATCAAATTCTTGAAGTGAAGATGGGCACTAAAACTGGAAGACATGGCCTCAAGATTCAGAACAGATTTAGGATGGAGATGGGGAGAAACTACTTCTCTCAGTGAATCTATGGAATTCTCCGCCCAAGGAAGCAGTAGAGGCTACCTCAATAAATATATTCAAGACAAAGTTAGATAGTTTTTTGTATAACAAGGTATAAGGGTAATGGAGACAAGGCAGGTAGGTGGAGTGGAGTCCACGGCCTGATCATCCATGATCTTTTTGCCGGTGAAGCAGGTTCGATGGGCCAGGTAGCCTACTCCTGCTCCTATTTCTTATCTTCTTATAAGCTGTCCTTGAAGCCAGTGGTGTGGGACTTCATGCTTCTATACTTCCTGCCTGATGGTAACTGCAAGAAGATTGCATAGCTTGGATGGTGCCCTTGTTGGAGTGGTGCCTCCTGTAGATACTATCGATGACTGGGGGAGAGTTGTGCCTGTGACATATTGGGCAGAGCCCACAACTCTCTACAGCTTCCTACAGTCCTGCGCATTCGTATTTCCATACCAGACCATGATGCAACCTATCCGGGTACTTTCAAACGTACCATCAGAAGTTTGTTGGGGTGTTCAGTGACAAGCTGAACCTTCTTAACTTCCTAAGAAAGTAAAGATGGTGGTGTGCTTTTATTATGAAAGTAAGAGTTCTTTATGGTTCACTAATATCACGGGAAAGGAAATCAAGAAGAATCAGAGAGCAAAAATAGATAAGGAGAGAGATTTAAAGGAGACTTGAGAGGCAACTTTTATTTTACAGAGAATGGTGTTTAGGTGGAACGAACTACCAGAGGAAGTTGTTGAAGAGGCATGATAACAATATGTGGGTAAGTTCATTGGGAAGAAATGTTTAAAAAGATAAGAGCAAACTCAGGGAAATAGGAATAGCTTAGAAGGTAATCTTGGTCAGCATGGAAGAATTGGGCTGAAGGGCCTATGTCTGTGCTTATTACTCTAAGACTGCGATTGTCACTGGGTGTATTTGAGGTTGAGATTGCTGCATTCTTGCTTGTGAATGAGTTAAGGGTTACAGGGGGAAGGCAGGGGAATGGTGTTAAGAAAACACCATCCATGATTGGATAGCTGAGTGGTCTCAATGGGCCAAATGGTTTAATGTCTTATGGCCTCTTAGATGTGAATCTTGTTCAGCAAGGAAGAGTTAAGGTGAAGGGCCTGTCCCTATAACTCTGTGACTTCAGGGAAGGTATATTTTGTCATCTAACCCAGACTAGCTCATATCTGACTTTCAGACCCAAATGACATTGACTTCTAACAGCTTCCTGGGTTTAGGGCAATTACAGATGGATAATAAATAAAGTCAATGACAATAAATAGGAACAAGTTGTGGCTATCTGTCAATGGGATTATGAGAAGAAAGGAAGAAAGAAAGAAGAAAGGTTACCTTTATTATCAAAGAATGATTACCATCGAAAGATACAGTGCAATGTATCATTTTGTGTCAACGACCAAAGCAGTCTGAGGATGTGCTGAGGGAAACTTGCAAGAGTCGCCATTCTTCCAGCACCAACACAGCATGCCCGTGACTGCGGCGGGAACAGAACCCTGATTGTTGGCTCTGTGAAGCATTACGCTACCGTGTGAACTTGCAGCATTAACTTTATTTCTTTACCTGATTCTCATATGCAATGATTCATTTTGAGTTCAAAATTCAGACTAATGAAGGACTCCTTCAGCCCTGAACATTGTCTCTTCTCCTCTCTCCCATCCTACAGAAAATACAAAAGCTGGAAAGTGCATATCACCAAGCTCAAAGACAGCTTCTGTCCCACTGTTATAAGACTATTAAATGGTCCCTGGTATGATAAGGTAGACTCCTGACCTCAGAATCTATATCATCACAGCTTTACACCTTATACTTTATACTTTATTGTCGCCAAACAATTGATGCTAGAATGTACAATCATCACAGCAATATTTCATTCTGCGCTTCCTGCTACCTGGATTACAAATATTAAATATTAAAAATAGTAAAAATTAGTAAATATTAAACATTTAAATTATGAATCATAAATAGAAAATAGAAAAATGGAAAGTAAGGTAGAGCAAAAAACCAAGTGCCAGGTCCGGATATTTGGAGGGTACGGCCCAGATCCGGGTCAGGATCCATTCAGCAGTCTTATCACAGTTAGAAAGAAGCTGTTCCCAAATCTGGCCATACGAGTCTTCAAGCTCCTGAGCCTTCTCCTGGAGGGAAGAGGGACGAAAAGTGTGTTGGCTAGGTGGGTCGTGTCTTTGATTATCCTGGCAGTACTGCTCTGACAGCGTGCTGTGCAAAGTGAGTCCAAGGACGGAAGATTGGTTTGTGTGGTGTGCTGGGCCGTGTTCACGATCTTCTGCAGCTTCTTTCAGTCTTGTCTACCTGCACTGCATTTTCTCTTCCCTGTTGCATTTTATTCTGCATTCTGTTATTATTTGATCTTGTACCAGGATGATGGCGTGGTAGCACAGTGGTTAGCGTAACTGCTTTCCACTGCCAACGATCACCTCTATCTGTAAGGAATTTGTATGCTTTCCCCATGACTGCGTGGTTTCCTCCGGGTGCTCCAGTTTCCTCCTACATACCAAAGATGTACGAGGTAGTGAGTTGCGAGCATGCTATATTGGTGCCAGAAGCATGGCAACACCTGCAGGCAGTACCAATCACAATTCTTGCTGATTTGATTCGATGCAAATGACTCATTTCATTGTACGTAATGTACATGTGACAAATAACACTAATCTTTTAAAGCAAGTCTTTATCTTTATTACCTCGATACGCTGTTGTGATAAATTGATCTGTATAAACAATATTATTCATTGAGGGCAACACAGTGGCGTAGTGATTAGTACAACGGTCTACAGTACCAGCGACCCGGGTTCAATTCCTGCTGCTACCTGGAAAGAGTTTGTACGTTCTCTCCGTGACCGTGTCGGTTTCTTCTGGGTACTCTGGTTTCCTCCCACAGTCCAAAGACGTACCGGTTGGTGGGTTAATTGGTCATTGCAAATTGTCCTGTGATTAGCTCAGGGTTAAATTGGGAGATGAGCTGTGTGACTTGGAGCTGGAAGGGTCTACTCCGTGCTGTATCTTGATAAATAAATAAATAAACAAACAAACAATATGCGAGATACATTTTGTCTTTATCTTGCCACATGTGATACTAATAAACCAATTCCAATTGTACTGATTTCAGCCTTTGACAGACTGAGCATCCACCAAGTTTTTGGGGAGAAAATTCCAAAGGCCAGCAACTATACATGTGAAGAAGTTTCTCTTCTTCCCAACCTTCTAACTTGAATAGTAACTGGTAGCCTCTGAGTCTCAGGACACCAGCCAGTGGCGGCAGCAATTACCCAATTAAAAACTCTCTATGCTATGATGAGATCAGCTCTCATTCTTCTAAACTCCAGAGAATAAAGGCCCCATCTGCTCATTCTCGCACCAAAAAAAACACACGTCTATTTATATAGTGTCTTTAATGTACCAAACTATTCCCAGTTGCTCATAAAAAAAATTAACAGGTAGAAATCAAATGTATCACCATTACAGTGGAGTAAAGGGAACTACAGGGGTGTGTTAGAGGAGCTGGACAAGTTTATTGGAAGAAGCTGCTAGCAGGAATGATAGCAGAACAGCAATGTCTGGATAAATACATCCCAAAGAAGAAGATGTATTCCATCTTGGACTCCTTGACCTTGTGAAGCACTCCTTGCAATCACATCTTCCTGTTGAATAGAATCTTGCGGGCATCTCTCCCAATCTTATCTTCTCCACATCTCCCGCCAAAAGACCACGAAACCCACCAGTGTCTGTCACAAATCACTCTCCACCCAGCCCTCTCTAGAACCATCTCCCAATTCCCCCATCCTGATTGGCTGACACCACATTCCTAAGTTGAACAACATGCCTCCTTAACTTTAACTGAAACCGAAATATTCTACCAGCAGGACACACTACTTTTACAGAAAACTACAAAATGAAATACCCCACAGTAAAAATCTTAACAGGGGCATTAGATTATGAGAACACTCAGTCCTCTTTTATTGTCATTTAGAAAAATGCATACATGCATTAAGAAATGATATAATGCTTCTCCGAGTGATATAACAGAAAAAACGGGACAAACCAAAGACTAACACTGACAGAACCACATAATTATAACATATAGTCACAGCAGTGCAAAGCAATACCATCATTTGATGAAGAACAAACCATGGGCACAGTAAAAAAAAGTCTCAAAGTCCCCGAGTCCCCGACAGCAGGCGGCAAAAGGGAGAAACTCCCTGCCATAAACCTCCAGGCAACGTCAACTTGCTGATGCCTTGGAAGCAGCCGACCCCAGCCGACACTGAGTCCGTCCATCCAAAAATTTCCAGCCTCTGAGCAGCCCCTCCGATACAGCCTCCCAAGTGCCATCCTCTGCTGAGTGCCTTCAACCACGCCCTGGCTGCTGAAACAAGCAAAGCCGAGGATTCGGGGCCTTCAGCTCCGGAGATTCCGGACCACACAGTAACAGCGGCAGCAAAGCGGGCATTTCAGAAGTTTCTCCAGATGTTCCTCCATACTCTCACGTCCGTCTCCATCAAATCAGAATTGTGCACAGTCCCCTACTTGGCAGATAACAGATATCATTCATCAGAGAGGCTGCGCGCACTGCTGTCGCACCGCCATCTTCTCCTCCTCCTCCATGGTATTATAGAGAAATGAGGGAAGACAGCCAGGATGATATGGGTTTTAAGGAATGGGCTGAGATGGATAGATGCAGAAGTTTTGAGAGGGAGTTCCTGAGCATGGTGAATGTCAGCGGTGGAGATTTAAGTTTGGGAGTGAGAATGAGAGGAGGTGCGACTTATTGCGGCTGTGATGTATTGTGCAGCCTCCACTACTTTCTGCAGCTTCTTATGTGCAGAATATTTGAACTGTTGTTCTAGACCATGACGAAACGCGACAGATTATGTTCAGAAGCACAACTTTAGAAATTCGTTAGGGTGTTCAGGGTCTTTAGCCAAGCTCTTTAGCATCCTAGGAGGGTAGGCACAAAAGTTGTATAAGGTTAGCATGATACTATTACAGCCGAATGCTTTAGAGTTCAATTCCGACATCAACTGTAAAGAGTCTCTGTACATCCCCATTATGGAATGCATGGGTTTTCTTTGGGTGGTCCAGTTTCCTCCCACAATTCAAAGACATACCAGTTAGTAGGTTCAAAGTTCAAAGTAAAATTTACTATCAGAGTACATACATGTCACTACATATAATCCTGAGATTCTTTTTCTGCGGCCGTAATTAGCAAATCTATAGAGCAGTAACTGTAGACAGGATCAATGAACAACAAACTGTGCAAAGGCAAATATAAATAAATAGCAAAAAATAACAAGTATAAGATAACAAGATATAAGAGCCCATCAGTTGTGGGAACACCGGAAACAGAATGAGTGTATTTATCCCCTTTGTTCAAGAGCCTGCTGGTTTTTGAACCTGGTCGTGTGAGTCCTGAGGCACTTGTACCGTCTACCTGATGCAATGATGGGAAAAGAGCATGGCCTAGGTAGTGAGGATCTATGGTGATGGATGCTCTTTTCTACGGCAACGTTTCATGTAGACCTGCTCACTGGTTGGGAGGATTTTACCCATGATGTGCTGGGCCGAATCCGTTACCTTTTGTAGGATTTTCCACTCAAAGACATTGGTGTTCCCATACCAGGCCATAATGCAACCAGTCAGCAGACTTTCCGCCACACATCTCTAGAAGTTTTCCAGGGTTTTTGATGACATGCCCAAACTCCACTGACCCCTGAGGAAGTAGAAGAGCTGTCGTGCTTCCTTTGCAAATGATATTTATATGATGTGTCCAGGACAGGTCCTCTGAGATAGTGACACTCGGGAATTTAAAATTACTGATCACTCTCCACCTCTGATTCTCAAAACACAAAAATGAACAGGTAGCTGTTCAGGTAGAAATCAAATGTATCAACATTACAGTAAGATAATTGGTCACTGTAAATTATCCCATGATTTGGCAAGGGTTAAATTGGAGGTGGCTGGGCAGTGTAGCTCAAAGGGCTGGAAGGGCCAATTCTGTGCTATATCTCTAAATAAAATTAATAAAAGCTAGCAAAGATTCTTTGTGTGTCACAGTCCTGAAAAGTCATCAGATTGCACAGAGGGAGAAAGAGTCTAAAAGAAGTGTACGGGGGAGTCAGCACATTTTGCATGCCACAGTCCAGAGGAGTCATCAGATTGCCATAATAAGGTGCTTGACTAGGGCCAATAAAAAGAAGTTAAGTTTAAGTTATCCAGTGTTGGAGTGGGGAGTTGATGCTTTGGTTCATCAAGGCTTTCTCAAGGAGAGTTGTTGGCCATAGTTAGATTTTTTTTCATTATTTATTCTTCATTTCTTTCTTATTGTATATTTAGAGCAGTGGGGATGCCAGACAGGATAGTGGAATGCTCTTCTTGCCAGATGTGAGAAGGCAGGGAGACCTCTAGTGTCCCTCATGACTACACCTGCAAGAAGTGTATCCAGCTGCAGCTTCTAACAGACTATGTTAAGGAGTTGGAGCTGGAAGAGGATGAACTCTGGATCATTATGGAGGCTGAGGGATCGATAGACAGGATATACAAAGAGGTGGTTATACCCAAGGTGCAGGACACATAACTGGGTGACCATCACAAGGGGAAAAGGAGACAGGCAGCCAGTGCAAAGTATCCCTGTGGCAGTTACCCTCATCAACAGGTCTACGATTTTGAATACTGTTTTGGTGGAGGGGAGTGTGGAATGACCTAGCAGAGGAAAGCCACAGTGGTCAGGTCTTTGGCACTGAGTGTGGGTCAAAGGCTCAGAAGGAATAGAGAAGAGGTGAGCTGTAGTGATAGGAGATCCATTGGTGAGGGGAACAGAAAGGGGATTCCCGAATGTTGTGTTGCCTCCCGGGCACCTGGGTCCACGACATCTTGGATCGATTGCACAGCATTCTGAAGTTGGAGGCTGAACAGCCAGAGATCCATAGTCCATGTAGGTACCAATGACATGGATAGGAGGAGCGACAAGGTTCTGCAAAGTGAGTTCAGGGAGCTAGGTGCTTAGTTAAAGGACAGGACCTCCAGGGTTGTGATCTCAGGATTGGTACCTGTGCCACGTGCTAGTGAGGCCAGAAATAGGAAGATCTTCCAGTTTAACACGTAGCTAAGGACTTGGTGCAGGAGGGAGGGCTTCACGTTGGGCTGTCTTCCAGGGAAGGTGGGACTCGAACAAAAGGAACAGTTTGCACCTGAACTGGAGGGGTCTAATGTCCTAGTGGGAAGGTTTGCTCGTGCTGCAGAGGGGGTTTAAACGAGAGTTGCGGGGAAAAGAAAAAGACACCAGGTTGCTCTAGCAGACAAGTTGAGGAGAATCACAAGGACTTTTATAGATATATTAACAACAAAAGGATAGCAAGGGACAAAAATGGTCCTCTAGAAGATCAGAATGGTAATTTATACATAGAGATGGGTGAGATCTTAAATGGATTTTTTTGCATCCGTATTTACTCAGGAGATGGACATAGAGTCTATAGATAAGAGGCAATGCAGCATGAGTTCATGGACCCTATACGGATTACAGAGGAGGAGGTGCAGTCTTGAAGCAAATTAGGGTAGATAAATCCTTAGGGCTTGACAATGTCTCTTCTTGGACATTGTGGAGGTCTAGTGCAGTAAATGCAGGGACCCTAGCAGAGATATTTAAAATGGGTGAGGTGCTGGAGGACTGGTGGATAGCTAATGTTGTTCCATTGTTTAAGAAAGGCTTTAATAATATATCAGGAAATTATTGGCCAGTGAGCCTTACATTGTAGTGGGAAAGTTATCTGAAGGTATTCTAAGGAACTGGATATATAAGTATTTCGATAGACATAGTCAACATGGTTTTGTGTGTCTAACTAATCTTATAGACACCTCAAGGAAGTTACCAGGCAAGCTGATGAAGGCAAGGCAGTGAATGCTGTGTACATGGACATTAGCAAGGCATTTGACAAGGTCTTGCACAGAACATTGTTCAAGAAGATTCAGTTGCTCAGCATTCATGAGATAGTAAATTGGATTAGACATTTGTTCTGCAGAAGAAGACAGAGAATGTTAGTAGGTAGTTGCCTCTCTGACTAGAGGCTAGTGCTTCCGGGATCAGTGCAGCATCCATTGCTGTTTGTCATCTATTAACGATCTGGATAATAATGTGGTAAACTGGAACAGCAGATTTGTGGATGACATCAAGATTGTGGGTGTGGTGGACAGCAAAGAAGACCATAAAAGCTTGCAGCAGCTCTGGACCAGCTGGAACAATGGGCTGAAAAATGGCAGATGGAATTTAATGCAGACAAGGGTATGGTGTTGGACTTTAGGAGGAATCAAGCAAGGTAAGACTTACATGGTGAGCGGTAGGACACTGAGCAGTGCAGTAGAATAGAGGGATCTGGGAATACAGATCCATAATTTGTTGAAAGTGCTGTTACAGGGAGATACGGTCATAAAGAAAGCTTTTGGCACATTGGTCTTTATAAATCAATGTACTGAGTACAGGATTTGGAATGTTATGTTGAAATTGTACAAGATGTTGGTAATGCTTAATTTGCAGTACTGTATACCATTTTGGTCCCCTACCTACTGGAAAGATGTCAATATGATTGAAAGAGCGCAGAGAAAATTCACAAGGATGTTGCCAGGACTTGAGGACCTGAGTTATAGGGAAAGATTGAATAAGTTAGGACTTTACCCTCTAGAATATAGTTGACTGAGGGGAACTTTGATAGAGGTATACAAAATTATGAGGGGTATAGATAGGGTAAATGCAAGCAGGCCTTTTCAACTGAGGTTGGGTGAGACTACAACTAGAGGTCCTGGGTTAAGGGTAAAAGGTGAAATGTTTAAGGAGAACATGAAGTCAGAGAGTGATGAGAGTGTGGAATGAGATGCCAGTACAAGTGGTTGATGCGAGATTGATTTCAATATCTGAGAAATTTGGATGTCTACGTGGATGGAGGAGGTATGGAGAGCTATGGTCTGGGTGCAGATCAATGGGACCAGGCAGATTAATGGTTTAGCCCAGACTAGATGGGCTGAAGGGCCTTTTTCTGTGCTGTAGTGGCTATGACACTGTGCTGGTATGCCTTTAAGGGTAGAGGACTTGGAGGAATGGGACTTGGTCTCAGCTGGGATGTTGGATACAGGTGGCCTGGAGTTTGCAGTGAGAAGAGTCAGAATCAGGTTTAATATCACCGGCATACATCATGAAATTTGTTGTTCAAGATAGTCAACTGTGTGTGATGTGTAATATCAACATTGGAACAAAGGCAAAAAATGCAGACGTGTGAAAGCACATCTCAAGAAAAGCTGCAAAACTATTGAATGATCATTTTTCACTGGGCCCGATTTCGTGCTGTATCTCTCAGATACCATGGAGTGCATTCTGAAACAGAGCAAAAGGAAATGTTAAAGGTGACACTGAGAGAGGTAGAATTTAGAATCCAGAATCAGAATCAGGTTACAAACACTCGTTGCTTCTAGTGGCACACTGGGCGGCAACCTCAGTGTACTTTAAGCACTTTTTGTCTGTATTTTATGAGGCCAAGTTGCTAACGACACTCAACCCAGACGGATGGAAAGCGTGTAAAGAGCGGGCTGGATGCGAACTCGGGACCACTTGCCTCGAAGATCAGTGCGGATGCCACTACACCACTGGCTGGCTGTACAAACACTCAGTGGCTTCTTTATTAGGTATCTGCTGTGCCTAATAAATTGGCCTCTAGCATATGTCTGTGGTCTTCTGCTGCTTCAAGGTTTGACATGTTGTGCATTCAGAGATGCTCTTCTGCACATCACTATTGTAACGCATGGCTATCTGAGTTACTGTTGGCTTCCTGTCAGCTTGGACCAGTCTGACCGTTCTCCTCTGACCTCTTCCATTAACAAGGCATTTTCTCTCACAAAACTGCAGCTCGGTGAAAATATTTTGTTTTTTTGCACCATTCTCTGTAAACTCTAGAGACTGTTCTGTGTGAAAATCTCAGGAGATCAGCAATTTCTGAGATACTCATACCATCCTCTCTGGCACCAACAATTATCCATGGTCAAAGTCACTTAGTTCACATTTCTTCCTCATTCTGATGTTTGGTCTGAACACCATGTGAACCTCTTGATCATGTCTGCATGCTTTTATACTTTGAGTTGCTGCCACATGATTGGCTGATGAGATATTTGCATTAACCAATTTGCATTTGGTGTGCATGTATTCCTAATCAAGTCGAGACTGAGTGTATGTTGTGAAACTTGTTGTTTTGTGGCAGCGGTACAGTGCAAGACTAAAAATTACTATAAGTTTAATATTGTGTTCACCGAGCTTAGCAATTCATTTGCAGATTTTTCTTCGCCAGTCAAGGTGACATCCTCAAAGTGCAGTTATTAGTGTTTCTCTCTGAGAGTACTCACCTTTATACAGGACATCATTTGCTTGCCTCGGTCCTGGTTAGCTGCAACTTCAGCTGACCTTTGAATTTTATTGACTCGCATTAATTTGGCTCTTAGGGGTTTGTAGATGGTGTCTATTTCACTATGTTTGTTTATGGAGTTATCAGAAGAGAACCATGCTTCTAAAAGTTCTCCTGCCTGTTTCATGTTTTCCTGCACCAGAACCTCTGCAATGTCCCAGTTAAAGTGGTGTCCTTCTCGGTCATCATGTTGCAAAATCAGGGACAGTAGATCATGTCTCTGTACTGACAGTTTGTGTTCCCGTAAATGAGTTGAGGGTTCATGTCCTGTCTGGTCGATGTCATTCTTGTTGCAGTCTCCACAGGTGATCCTGTACGCTACTTTGCCTTTGTCGGTTGTCTTTACGGGTACCTTGGTTCTTGAGACAAGCTTCCTTAAGGCTGCCGTTGGTTTGTGAGGGATTGTGAATCCGTGAGGTTCGAGCAAACAAATGGGCGGTATGGAAACATGATCCACTGTCCCTGATCTTGATAGATGAAGACCGTGAAGGACACCACTTTAACTGGGCCACCACAGAAGTTCTGGTGCAGTCAAACATGAAGCAGGCACGCAAATTTTTAGAAGCGTGGCTAACTCTATAAACAAACATATCAAAATAGACACCATCTATGAACCCCTAAGAGCCAAAGAAATGTGAGCCAATTGAATTCAAAGGTCAACTGAAGGGGTAGCCAATCAGGACCAAGGCAAGTGAATGGGGGCCTATATAAATGCGAGCACCCCCAGAAAGAAACACCAATAACTGCTCGCTGAGGATCTCATCTCGACTGGTGATGAAACATCTGCAGGCTAATTGCCAAACTCAGTGAACAGCGCAACAGTAAACACCACAATTTGAGCTACCAATAGTCACCATCCTACGTTACTATAAGTTACAATAAATAAGTAAATAATGCAAAAGAGAAATAAAAAGGTTTATGGTTCATTGTCCATTCAGAAACCTGGCGGTGGAGGGAAAGAAGCTGTTTATAAAATATTGTGTGTTCATCTTCAGGCTCCTATACCTCTTCCCCAAATGTTGTATTGAGAAGAGGGCATGCAAAACAATTTACTTCAGTAGACCTCAGTACACATGACAATAATAGACAAATTTACCAATTTTATTTACCAGTGTAGATAAACGAACACAAACTGACACTAACACAGATGGGAAAACGATTGGCATTGTCCTTGTGGTTTGTCACTGTTATATATTGCCATGAACATCGGCCACTAAAAAAAATTGATGATAAACCTGATTTTGATATGGGTCTCTATTGTGGGCTGAGAGTTAGAAGGGGACAGAAAGAGGGGGATCATGGTTGGGAAAAGGGGATGGGAGAGGAGAGGGAGCGGGAAGCACCAGAGAGACATTCTGTAATGATCAGCAAGCTAATTCTTTGGAATCAAATGACCTTACGTGGTGTCTAAGTACTGGATCTGTCTGTACCCGTACCATCCCCAGCCCCTGGCACTCCTTCTCTGCCACCTATCCCACACTACTACCATGTTGCTTTGCCCTGTTTATTCCCAATATCCTTTGCTCCCATCAGATTTACAAACCTGCTCTCTGCTCCACGGTGACAAACACAGTACTGTGCAAATGCCTTAGGCACCCTGGCTATATATATATGTGCCTTAGACTTGCACAATACTGGTACATCTCTGCGATTCTCTGCCACACACACACAGTATAATGACACAGGCCAGTAATTGTCCGATCATTTACCACTTACAGGGTTTTAGCTCACTGTAACAGTATTGCTACAAGATTCCAATTGCCAACAATTCACATTTTCCACACTGAATTAAACCCAGTTATGATTCATCAGCATCACCTGCCTAAACACCAATTAAGGCAATTATTCCGGGGAGAGATCAGTCCACGGTAGACCTGCCTGTCTTTTTTGCCCACTTCTTTTTGAATGACACAATAATTCACATTTTAACTAGAGTTGCTCAGCCAGATTTTGAATATATAACAAGGTTACTTGGCAACCTGAGTGCGAAATGAAGAAATGTGCTTTTTTTTTTCCCTTCACTGAATCTGCCAGCTCGTTCCTTTAGTCTGACAATGTCAGCAAAACCAAAGAGCTGATTATTGACTACAGGAGGAGGAAACCGAAGGTCCATGAGCCAGTCTTCATCAGGAGATTAGAGAAAGAGAGGGCCAGTAATAATAATAATAATAATAACTATATTTATAGGGGATTTTTCTCACAAATGGGGTAGATCAAAGAGCTTCACAATAGGCTAAATGTACAAAAATAAAAATAAAATTAAAAATAAAAACAAGTCTGAGGTATCGAATTCCACAGTTTGGGAGCATAGTTCAAAAAAAGCTGACCTGCCAATTATCTTTTGAGGGAGATTGTTTAAATTTAAGAGACCGGCGGAAGAAGACCTGAGAGCTCGAGTAGGATTATAAAGTGAAAATGTTTATGTGATGTACTCTGGTCCCAGACCACTGAGAGCTTAAAAAACAAGTAAGAAAACTTAAAAATCACTTCTAAAAGATATCGGAAGCCAGAGTAGCTAATGCATATGATGTTCCTTCATCCTGGTTTTGGTTAGAAGTCTAGCAGTGGCATTCTGAATGAGTTGAAGTTTGTCAATAGATGGGAACTTTAAATTCCTCGGTGTTATCATATCAGAGAATATGTTCTGGGTCCAGCAGGTGAGTGTCATTACAAAGAATGCACGACCTGGTATGGAAACACTAATGATTTTGAATAGAAAGCCTACAAAAAGTAGAGGATATGGCCCACCATTGAACACATCTACAAAGAGCACTGTCACTGGAAAGCAGCATCCATTATCCAGGAACCCTACCATCCAGGCCATGCTCTCTTCTCACTGCTTCCATCGGGAAGGAGGTACAGGAGCCTTAGACCCCACACCACCAGGTTCAGGAACAGTTATTACCCTCAACCATCAGGGTCCTGACCAGTGTGGATAACTTCACTCACCACAACACTGAACTGATTCCACACCTACAGACTCACTCTCAAGGACTCTACAACTCATGTTCTCAGTATTATTTATTTATTTACTATTTTGTATTTGCACAATTTGTGGTCTTTAGCACATCGGTTGTTGTTCTGTCTTTGCTTCTGTGTAATTTTTCAATGATTTTATTGTTCCTTTGTGTTTGTTATGAATGCCCACAAGAAAAAGAATTTCAGGTACTAGTAAAGACATCCGTTAGTCTTGCGAGACCATGGATCTGCGACTGGAAAGTCATCACCCTCCAGGGCACAGGCCTGGGCAAGGTTGTATGGAAGACCAGCAGTTGCCCATGCTGCAAATCTCCCCTCTCCACGACACTGATGTTGTCCAAGGGAAGGGCATTAGGACCCATACAGCTCGGCACCAGCGTCGTCGCAGAGCAAAGTGTGATTAAGTGCCTTGCTCAAGGACACAACACGTTGCCTCGGCTGGGGCTCGAACTCACGACCTTCAGGTTGCTAGACTGATGCCTTAACCACTTGGCCATGTGTCCACTGTATGGTACTATTTGGTGACATATATGTACTTTGAACTTGTGAGTTGGAGGAACAATGACAACTTACATTTGTCTGGAAGTTTTAATGCCATTAGGCACGCCCAAAGACGTGGCGGTTAATTTGCCACAGTAAATTGCTTCTGGTGTGTAGGCGGGTGGTAGGAGAATTAGGAGGAAGGTGATGTGAAAAGTTATTATCCATAGATGCTTCCTGACCTGCAGAGTTCTTCCAGCATTTTATGTGGGTTGCTTAGGAGAGAGGTAATGGGAAGGTGAGAGAAAATGGGGCAATAAATAGGGAACTGTGATTGATAGAAATGGGAGCTGCTTCAGTGCATACTGGGACAGGCGATGAGAGTATGTTAGAATCAGAATAAGATTTATTATCACTGACATGTGAAGCAGCAGTACCATGCAGGCGTAAAAATTACTTCAAGTTACGATAAAACAATAAATAGTGCAAAAGCTGAATAACAAAGTACCTTCATGGGTTCAGAAATCTGATGGCAGAGGGTAGAAGCTGTTCCCGTGGGTCTTCCTCCTTTCCAATGGTGGATGGTTTCCACGGTGATGAGAAGGTGAGAGAGAACAGGGAAATAAATGGGTGAAAATGATTGATAGAAATAGGGACAGTGATAACATACATTGGCATATGCAAAAGAAGTATCTTAGTTTTAAGAGCTTCTCAGAACCAGAAACAGGATCAGATTTATTATCGTTGATGTAAGTCGTGAACTTTGTTGCTTTGAGGCAGTAGAGTGCAAGACATACAGTATTGTGCAAAAGTCTTAGGCACCCTAGATTATTTTATTTGGTTTCAGATGGTATGGTCTCCACAGAGCCTTGATTTCAACATCATCAAACCTGTCTGGAATTACCTGGAGAGACAGAAGCCAGTGAGACAGCCAAAGTCTGCAGAAGAACTGTGGCAAGTTCTCCAAGATGTTTGGGAGAACCTACTAACCAATTTTCTTATATCACTGCATGACAGTGTACTTACAGAAAGGGAATCAATGCAGTTTTAAAGGCAAGGGATGGTCATAAAAAATACTGATTTTATTTAGTTTTTTTTACTGTTTACTGCTCTTTATAGTAATATTTTAGATATTTAGAAATTTTTCAATTCACTATGTTTGAAAGCATCTTTACTTTACAACTTTTTTTTTACCTGTCTATGACTTTTGCACAGTATTGTTAAAATTACTATAAGCTACAAAAATAATTAAATAGGGCAAAAGACAAATAATGAGGTAGCATTAATAGGTTCTTGGACCATTCAGAAATCTGATAGCAGAGAAGGAGAAGCTGTAAAACATTGAGTCTGGGTCTTCAGTCTCCAATATATCCTCCACATGGTAGTAATAAGAAGAGGGTATAGCTCAGATGATGAGGGTCTGCTGCCTTCCTGAGGCACTGATTCTTGAAGATGTCCTCGTGCAGGTTGATAGGATGGCTAATGAGACATATGGTGTGTTGGCCTTCATTAGCCAGGAGACTGAGCTCAGGAGCCACAAGGTAATGTTGCAGCTCTATAAAACTCTGGTTAGGCCACAATCGGAGCATTGGATTCAGTTCCAGTAAACCTCATTATAGGAAGTATGTGGACACTATATAAACACAAGAGATTCTTCAGATGCTGGAAATCTACAACAGCACACACAAAAAGCTGGAGGAACTCCACAGGTCAGGCAGCATGTATGAAAATGAATTAACAGCTGACTACAGAATAAAAAGTTGTGGGGAGGGGAAGGAGGGTAGCTAGAAGGTGACAGGTGAAGCCTGGTGGGTAGAAAAGGTAAGGGCTGGAGAAGAAGGAATCTGATAGGGGAGGACAGTGGACCATGGGAGAAAGGAAAGGAAGGGGGACAACAGTAGGAGGTGATAGGCAGATGAGGAGAAGAGGTAAGTGTTTTAGAGTGTGGAATAGAAGAGGGAAGGTGAGGAGAAAAGAAGATAAGAAGAAGAAAATTACCAAAAGGTGAAATTAATGTTCATGCCTTCAGGTTGGCGGCTACCTAGGCGGAAGATGAGGTGTTGCTCCTCCATCCTGAGAATTCCTTCATCATGGCCGAAGAGGAAGCCATGGACCAACATGTCAGAATGGGATGGGGATAAGAATTAAAGTGGTAGACCTTGGAAACTTTAGGGAAGGTGCATAGGACATTTAACAGGAACCCACCTGAATTGTAGAGCATGTCGTTTGAGGACTTTGTGCTGACCTTTTACCCTACTCCAAGGTCAATCCAACCCTTCCCTCCCCTATCCCTCTCATTTCTTCTTATCCATGTGTCTTGTTGAGCTGGCCACTGCCCAGCATTTTGGTGTTGCCATAGTTAAACTGTGGGAGATATAGCTCATTATGATCTTGCACTTTATTGTCTACCTGCGCTGCACAGTTCTTGTAGCCGATGCACTTTATTCCAAATTGTTACTATTTTACCTGATTCGAGCTCATTGCATTGTGCAAGACAAGCTTTTCACTGTATCTCAGTACATGTGACAAATGTAATAAGCCAAACAACAGTAATAAACCAAAGCAAACCAAATAACTGTAGTAAAGTCAGGTCAATTCAGGTTTATTGCTATTTAACTACATACATATCTCCCGTCAAATGAGACAATGTTTCTCCAGACTAGGGTGTAAAGCATAGTAGTACACATAACACTCATATTACACATAATAACTTAGGAAAATAAGAATTAAATCTACAAACTAAACTACATAAATTAAATATTGTAAGGTTCAGAACAGATTAGCTGGTGGCCTAGTTGCCTGGGGGCAGAAACTGTTTCTCATCCTGACCATTCCTGATTTTATGCATCGTGGTCTCCTGCCTGATGGTAGAAAGTCAAAGAGGATGTTGGATGGATGGGTGGGATCCTTAATAGTACCAAGAGCCCTGGATATGCAGCGCTCCTGATAAATGTCCCGAATGGATGGTAGGGAGACCCCTATGATCCTCTCAGCCATTCTCACAGTACTTTGAGGGGATTTCCGGTCTGATTCTCGGGTGCTCCCATACCAGATGAGATGCAACTCAGGACACTCTCAATGGTCCTCTTATCGAGTTTAGTTGAGATGGTGGGGAGGGGGAGGAGACACACTTGTCTCAAGGAAGTGGAGGTGCTGCTGTGCCTTCTTGTTCAGGGAGGTGATAATAAGTGACCAGATGAGGTCATAGAATCATAGAGACGTACAGCACAGAACCAGGCCCTTCAGCCCATCTGGTCTATGCTGAAACCGTTTAAACTGCCTGCTCCCATTGGCCCGCACTGGGACCATAGCCCTCCATATCCCTACTATCCATGTACCTATTCAAACTTCTCTTAAATGTTGAAACTGAGCTCGTATGCATCACTTCTGCTGGCAGCTCACTCTCTAACGACACACTGAATGAAGAAGTTTCCCCTCATGTTCCACTTAAACTTTTCATCTTGCACTTTTAACCCATGACCTCTGGTTGTAGTCCCACCTAATCTCAGTGGAAAAAGCCCGCTTGCTATACTACTCATAATTTTGGAAACCTCTATCAAATCATTCTCAATCTTCTACGTTCTAAAGAATACAGTCCTAACCTATTTAATCTTTCCTAATAACTCAAGTCCTCTGGACCCAGCAACATCCTTGTAAATTTTCCCTGCACTCTTTCACCTTTTCTGTAGGTTGGTGACCAAAACTGCACACAATAGGCCTCAACAACATCTAATACAACTTCAACATAATATCCAATGCATTGATATATGAAGACCAATACGCCAAAAGCTTTCTTTACGAACCCAGCTACCTATGATGCCACTTTCAATAAATTATGGACTTGTATTCCCAGGTCCCTTTATTCTACCACACTCCTCAGTGCCATCCCATTCACTGTGTATGACCTACCCTGGCTGGTCCTACCAAAGTGCAAAACCTCGCACCTGTCTGCGTTAAATTCCATCTGCCATTTTTCAGCCCACTTTTCCAGTGGATACAGATCCCTCTGCAAGCCATGATAGCCTTCCTCAGTGTCCACTACACTCCCAATCTTGGCTTCATCCAGCAAGTTTGCTGATCCAGTTAACCACATTTCCATCCAGATCTTTGGTATAGATGACAAGCAGCACCGATCCCTGTGGCACACCACTAGTCACACGCCTCTCGTCAGAGAGGCGACCATCTACTACCACTCTGTGGCTTCTCCCACAAAGCCAATGTCTAATCCAATTTACTACCTCATTCTGAATGCTGACTGACTGAACCTTCTTGACCAGCCTCCCGTGCGGGACCCTGTCAAATGCCTTACTAAAGTCCATGCAGACAACACCTACTGCCTTGCCTTCATCTACTTTCCCGGTAATTTCCTCAAAAAACTCTATTGTTTAGACATGATCCACCACTCACGAATAAATGTTGACTATCCTTAATCAGTCGATGTCTATCCAAACAATTATATATCAGGTTACCTTCCAATAACTTTCCCACATCTGGTGTCAGACTCACTGGCCTATAACTTCCTGGTATGAACTTGGCGCACTTAACTCTGTCTATGGAAGAGCCATGTATATGTAGAGGGACCATGTCGAACTCTGAGGAAATGATCTGCTCCTTCTAGTTAGTGTGGGTACAGCTGCATGCAGTGGGATGCAATGTTGTTGTTCTTAGCAGACATGCATGGAGTTTAGAGAAAGGGAAGTGTTACAAGGCGTTGGTGAGGACGTGTTTGGAAGACCGAGCAGTTCTAATTGGCTTATCTATAAGAAATGATACTGTAGCATTGGAGGCAGTCCAAAAGAGATTCAACATGCCAATAGAACAACACTTAAAGTGCTCGAGGAACTCAGCAAATCAGGCAGCATCTATGGAGGGGAGTGAACAGACGAGAATTCAGGCTGAGACCCTTTGTCCGGAACTCCATTGGCAAATCTACAACGTAGACCTTAAGACACGGTATAGGATCTGAATGAGGCCTCTTGGCCCATTGTGGCTGCTCTGTCATTCCAGCATGACTGATTTATTATCTCTCTCAACCCCATTCTCCTGCATTCTCCCTGTAACCTGATTAATCAAGAACCTATCAACCTCTGCCTTAACTATACCCAATGACTTGGCCTGCATAGCCGACTGTGACAATGAATTCCACAGACTTGCCACTCTCTGGCTAAAGAAAATGTTCCTCATCTCAGTCCCTCTATTCTGAGGCTGTGACCTCCTGTTATAGACTCTCACACTAGAGGAAGCATCCTCTCCATAGTCACTCTATTTTGGCAGTTCAATGTCCAATAGGTTTTCAATGAGATCCCCCCCCACCGCCCAATTTCTAATCTTCAGCAAGTACAGACCCAGAGCCATCAAACGTTTCACATACGTTAACCCATTTATTCCTGGGATATTTCTCACGAACCTCCTCTGGACCCTCTCCAATGCCAGCAGATCTTTTCTTAGAAAAGGAGCTCCAAACTGCTCAGAATAGTCCATTTTCTGTCTGACGAATGCCTTATAAAGCTTCAAGGTTATATCCTTGCTTTTATATTCTAGTCCTCTCAGAATAAATGCTAACATTGCATTTGTCTTCTTTATCACTGACTCAACCTTTACTGAATCCTGCATGAGGACTCCCAAGTCCCTTTGCACACCTTTGAGTTTTGAATTTTCTCCTCATTTCGAACATGAGCCTTGGATAAAGGGTGTCAGCGTAAGACGTTGTTTGTTCGATACCCTCTATATTTGCTACCTGACCTGCTGAGTTCCTCCAG
This sequence comes from Mobula birostris, assembly GCF_030028105.1. Lineage (NCBI taxonomy): Eukaryota > Metazoa > Chordata > Chondrichthyes > Myliobatiformes > Myliobatidae > Mobula > Mobula birostris. The sequence continues at coordinate 13,251,988 of NC_092377.1, read as the reverse complement.
CATCTTGTGTGTGTCTTGCTCAAGATTTCCAGCATCTGGTAACGATCATCTTCTCTCTCTGTGGATCAAGGTCCACATTTCTGTTTAAATTTCTTTTTCTTTCTTTTCTCCGACTATCAGCAATGGTTACCTTGACAACTCTGGCCTGTGTGAGGGCAAAGCAGCCATTAAACAGAAAGTAAAATCGTTTTGACTGAGCTCAAGCAGACACTCAGGAACAGTCCTTACCTCTGGGAGAATTGTTTAGTAGAATCTTTATAAACTCAAGCTGACAGGAAGGTGACAGTAACTCAAATAACCGTGTGTTAAAACAGTGGTGTGCAGAAGAGCATCTCTGAACGTTCAGCATGCTGAACCTTGAAGTGGATGTATTATAGCAGCAGGGGCTTTGAACATACACTCAGTGACCACTTTGTTAGGTACAGGAGGCACCAAGTAAAGCGGCAACTGAGTGTACGTTGAGTTTTTATGCTCTTAAACAAATAATAGCTGATGATTGAATGGGTTTTCAGTTACTACAAATATAACGTTAACTTCATTTTTCTGTGTACACATATTGTTCCAATAAATTACGCATATGCAATGGTTGTGCATTTCAAAAGAAAAAAAAACAGCTTTGAATATTCAACCAGCTTTGCTAGGACAAAGTAAGTTCAAAGGAAATACAAAGTTCAAAGAGAATTTATTCTCAAAGAATGTACACTCAGTGGCCACTTTATTAGGTACACCTGTACACCTGCTCGTTAATGCAAATATTAGATCAGCCAATCGTGTGGCAGCAGCTCAATGCACAAAAGCATGCAGACATGGTGAAGAGGTTCAGTTGTTGTTCAGACCAAACATCAGAATGAGGAATAAGTTTGACCTAAATGACTTTAGAACGTAGAACATAGAAAACCTACAGCACAATACAGGCCCGTCGGCCCACAAAGCTGTGCCGAAAATGTCCTTACATTAGAAATTACCTAGGGTTACCCACAGCCCTCTATTTTTCTGAGCTCCATGTACCTGTCCAGAAGTCTCTTAAAAGATCCTATCGTATCCGCCTCCACCACAGTCACCGGCAGCCCATTCCGTGCACTCACCACACCCTCTATGTCAAAAACTTACCCCTGACATCTCCTCTGTACCTACTTCCAAGCACCTTAAAACTGTGCCCCCTTGCGCTAGCCATTTCTGCCCTGGGAAAATGCTTCTGACTATCCATACAATCAATGCCTCTCATCATCTTATACACCTCTATCAGGTCACCTCTCACCCTCTGTCGCTCCAAGGAGAAAAGGCTGAGTTCAGTCAACCTGTTTTCATAAGGCATGCTCCCCAATCCAGGCAACATCCTTGTAAATCTCATCCGCACCCTTTCTATGGTTTCCATGTCCTTCCTATAGGCCACGGAATGATTGTTGGTGTCTGATGGGGTGGTTTGAGTATCTCAGAAACTGCTTATCTCCTGGGATTTTCATGCACAACAGTCTCTAGTCCATGGACTCCTCTATTAATAGTTGGGGTCCGTGTCATATAAAAGGTTGGGAAGCCCTGCTCTAGAGTTTACAAAGAATGGTGTGAAAAACAAAAAGAAACATCCAGCGAGCAACAGCTCTGTGGGTGAAAATGCCTTGTTTAATGAGAGACACTGGAGGAGAATGACCAGACTGGTTCAAGCTGAAAGGAAGGTGGCAGTGACTGAAACAACCACAGGTTCAGTGCAGAAGAGCATCTCTGAACACGCAGCACATCAAGCCTTGAAGTGGATGGGCTCCAGCAGCAGCAGACCATGAGCACACACTCAGTGGCCACTTTATTAGGTACAGGAGGAACTTAGAAAAGAGGCCACTAGGTGTACATGTTGCCATAAACTACCTGAGACTTATTTTCTCACAGGTGTTTATGGGACAAAGAAATACAATAAAATTTACGAAAACTATATATAAAGAGATAAAGAATGTCAAACAACTGTTCGATTGGGGAGTAGATTTGTGACTCTTCATGTAGTTTAACTTTCCTGAGCTTGCTTGTATTTTTATATTATCACTTATTGTGTATACATATAGTTGTTCAGTGAATCTTCCAGTAATTATGGTAAAGAATCTTCTATATCTTTCCTGAAATCTCCAGTTTTGAGTACCAGGTGTCACGCCACATTAATCTGGCTATTTTCTTGGTTAATTGCTATCACTGGAACTTCTGTTATCTCTACTTTGAGTATGAGGCAACCATGACTTCTTTTCTCTTTGTTCTCTCAGCTTTTTTGTTTTTGTAACATTTAATAAAATGGCCGAAAGCAACAAGTTTAATCCACCAAAACTCCTGATGAAGGGTCTCGGCCTGAAACATCAACTGGTCACTCTTTTTCACAGATACTGCCCGGCCTACTGAGTTTCTCCAGCATTTTGTGTGTGTGTTGCTTGGATTTCCAGCATCTGTAGGTTTTCTGTTGTTTTTGGAAATCTGAAGTACCTCTGGATTGCAAAAACATCAGTAGGCAATGCAGTCAATCTGCAAAAGAAGACAAACTGTGAAAATAAAAATAATACTGAGGACGTGAGTTCCAAAGTGGTCTTGAAAGTGTGTCTGCATGTGGTAGAATCAGTTCAGAGCTGTGGAGGGTGAATTTATCCATGTCGGTTCAGAAGCCTGATGGTTGTAGGGTAATAATTGTTCCTCAACATGAAGGAGCATGGCCTGGATGGTGTAGGTCCTTGATAATGGATGCTGCGTTCTACTGGCAGTGCTCCTTGTATTTGTGCTCGATGGTGGGAAGGGCTTTGCCTCTAATGGACTGGGTTGTGTCTGCCATTTACTGTAAACCTCTCTGTTCCTGGTTGCTGGCGTTCCCATACCTGGCTGTGATACAACCAGTCAGGGTACTCTGCACTGTTCACTTATAGAAGTGTGTCAAAGTTTTAGATGACATGCCAAATCTGAACAAACTTCTAAGAAAGTGCAGGCGTTTCATGCCTTCTTTGTGATGACACTTGCATTCTGGTGCTAGGGCAGATCCTCTAATATGTAATGCCAATGAATTAAAGATTAAGGTGTTGTTTATGAAGAGTTGGGCATTGTGGATACAGCTCAGCACCTCCTTGGAAATTGATTTCCCCTCCATGGACTGGGGGCATAAGTGATAAGTGCTAAGACATTTAGGTGTATAAGATGGAAGGGGGCATAGATCAAGTGGACAGCCAGCTACTTCTTCCCAGAGTGGAAATGGCTAGCACAGGAAGGCATAATTTTAATGCCCCAAACATGAGAAAATCTGCAGATGCTCGAAATCCAAGCAACACACATAAAATGCTGGAGGAACTCAACAGGCCAGGCAGCATCTATGGAAAAAAAAATACAGTCGTCATTTCAGGTCTCGGCCCAAAACGTCAACGATAATTTTAAGGTGTTTTGAGGAAAGTATAGGTGAGGTGTCAGAGGTAAGTTTGTTACACAGAGTCATGGGTACGTGGAATGCAATTATACGATAAAGTATAAAGTCTAAAGTATGGCCTTCCAGGGGTGGTGGCAGAGGCAGAATCATTAGGGATATTTAAGAAACTCTTAGATAGGGCACATGGATGAAAGAAAACTGCAGGGCTATGTATGAGGGAAAAGTTAGAATGATCTTGGAGTAGGTTAAAACATTGGCACGATATTACAGGCCGAATAGTCTCTGCTGGCCGTTCTATATTCTATGCTCTATGGACTCTGTATATACACCTTGCTGCTTCAACAAAATAGCCATCATAATCATCGAACCTATTCAAGCCAGATATTCACATATGCCGCCTTGCATTGGGTAGAAGATACCAAGACTGAAGGCATGTACCATCAGACTCAGTGACAGCTTCTACCCAGCTGTAATCAGACTCTTGAATGGACCTCTTGTAAAATAAGATGGATCCTTGACCTCATGATCTACCTGGTTATGATCTTATGCTTCATCATTTACCAGCACTGTAACTTTTACACTTCATTCTGCTTTGTTACTGTTTTACCTTGTTCTACCTCAGTGCGCTGTGTAATGACCTGACCTGTACAAGACAAGTTTTTCACTGTATCTTGGTGCATGGGACAATAATAAACTTATACCAGTTGCAGCGTCAGATCAATAAAGATGAAGGGTATTGATTCAAAATGTTGACTGTTCATTTCCCTCCACAGATGCTGACTAACCTGCCAAGATCCTCCAGCATTTTTCTGTTTGCTCTAGTGCAGAAAATCTTGTTTATCATCATCCTTATCACTCACAGTACATGTTTACAATGCTTCACAAATGTGATAAAACAAAATTATGGTAGTGTTTACACGTATCCAAATAGAGCCAAACCTACAAAAGGAAATTACATATATTCCAACGCATAAAACTACAATACAGCTCAATGTTTAAAACTACAATATCCTCATTGAGGGGGGCAGTGGTGGGATGAGAGAGCAGCTTCAAGTACCTGGGTGTCAACACCTTGTATGTTCTATCCTGGATCCAATACACAGATGCATCACAAAGAAGGCATGCCAACGGCTCGACTGCATAGGAGTTTTAAGCCTATTTTGTAAGTCACCAAAGGCTCATTTAGAACAGTACAGCATGGTGCAGGCTCCTCAGCCCACAGTGTTGTGCTGGCGTAAAATATAAGCTTTATTCATCACATGTACGTCAAACAGGATGGTGGGGTGGAGATACATCTCTACCAAAGGAGGTGTAAGGCATTCTTTCCTTCTGCTAGCCTGCAAGTCAGCCTTGGGCAAGGTGTGGCACCTGCACAGCCCCATCCCCCCACCCAAACCAATCAGGGTCACGTGAAGCCATGGGAGTAGGTGGTGGATGGTCATATGAGCAGCTGGTGCATATCATAAGTCCTGGTTATGTGACCAGTGATGCCAGTCATACAATCTCTAAAGCATATTGATAATGGCTGGGGTCACCCACCTTGTAAAGACGCTGCCCAGAGAAAGGTAGGAAAACTTGCCAAGAGCATTCATGGTCATGGATGGACCATAACCACCCACGTCAATGTGGCACATAATTGATGATGACATCAAGACGCATCATTTGTGTCAATGACCAACACAAGCCAAGTATAAATGTGCTGAGGGCAGCTCACAAGTAACACCATGCTTTTGGCACCAGCACAGCATGTGCACAACTCAGTAACCCACACTAACCCTTACTAACCCGTACATCTTTGGAATGTAGAAGTACTTATGAATATCCTGCCACCACCGAGGTCTCATTACTACGTGTATACTGTACTGCTTACTGTTTACCTGTGCTGCATGCTTTTTGAATTCTATTTTATTCACTTATTTATGATAATATTTTGGTTTATGTGCTGTGAGTGACATATGTATTGAGGGTGCACCATGGACCAGGGGAAAGCTATTTAATTTGGTTGTATTGATTGTTGTTCACTGATGTTTGTGTTGTAATAGCATTACGCTAACTGCTACACTTCTGTGCTGCCTATATACAGCAAATATACTTCATGAATTATCTAAACCTTCCCTTCTAAACATCCTGGTCTCTGTTTACTCCTTTTTTATTGCTATTTTGTGCAATTTTGATCAGGGTGGACTAGCTCTGCAGCCTGCAGGCAACGAACAGCACATCGCTAAATTGAACTGAACTGAACATCTCCAGACCGTCCCAATGACTTTGTGGTTTGGTGTTTTATATTCTGTGTTTTTCGCCATTTGTGTGATTTATTCTTTTTTTTGTGTGTTGGGTGTTTGACGTTTTCTTTGAATGGGTTCCATGGTGTTTCTTTGTTTTGTAGCTGCCTGTGGTAAGACAAATCTCAGGATTGTATACCGCATACGTACTTTGATAATAAATGCACCTTCAATGTTTGAATATTTGGATCTTTGTAACACTCCATTTTTCTCAAAACAATTGTGTTCGTCCATCGTTGATGTCGATGAGGACCTCAACACCATTATGATGGTGTCGAGACTAGCATGTGATTTGGATTTAAGTGAGGGAGAGCTGCGCAGCGTCAGCCTCACTCTCTCTTCCCAATTCCCATCTGGGTCCAGTGGCAAGACAGAGTCTAGACGGCTGGAGATGGGACTAGGCGCAGTGGATGACCAGGACATCTGCTGTGTCTTGTCCTGCCCTACACGTTCCACAACGCTTGCAGAGACCGCCTTCTTGACCGTTGGACCTTCCATTGGTCTCGTCCGCTCAGTCCGCCGGAGCCTGTCTTCACTTGCTGGGATAGACAACTCCCTATCTCACCGAGGGTTTGAGACCCGTCGGCTACCCTCACCTGGTTTAGCCGGCTTGTCGAAGCCGTTGCCCGGGGTGTGGCCGCTGTCGCATGGAAACGGCTACGGGGAGCCACAGGTGAGAGCTGAGTGCCAGGTGGGGACCAAAGGTGGACTAACCGCCTTGAAAAGGACGCGACTTGTCCCCCGCCAGAGGTGCTACCCCTCCCTGACGCCCCATACACCCCATTTAAAACAATTACGTAAGTTTGAATACATTTCTATAGATTTCCAGTGGAGAGCGCTCTGATTGGTTGCATCACAGTCTGCTATGGAGCTTCCAGTGCACAGTAGCACAAGAGGCTGCAGATGGTCTATAGGCTCAGCCAGCTCCATCAGGGGTACAAGCCCCTCTGCCGCTGAAGACATCTCCAAGAGGTGGCGTGTCATGAAAGCTGTATCTATTGTGGAGGACCCTTACCATCTGAGATCTGTCCTCTTTTCATTACCACGTGTCCTCATCTCATGATTACCATTGGTGAGGAGGTGCAGGGGACTGAAGACCCTCACTCAACAATTCAGAAACAATTTCTTCCACTCCACCATTTTATTTCTGAACAGTCCATGAACATCACCTTGTTATTCCTTTCTTTTGCATAATTTATTTATTTTTGTAACTTACAGTAATTGTTTGTCTTTGAACTGTACTGTTGCTGCAGAACAATAAATTTCATATCACATAAATCAGTGACAATAAATCTGATTTTAATATTCTCAAAGTCCAAGTCTAATTCAATAATACAGGAAACTTAGTAGACAATGTTTCCTATATTGCAGGAGTCTAGGACCAGAGGGCACAGCCTCAGAATAGAAGGACGTCCATTTAGAACAGAGGTGAGGAGGAATTTCTTTAGCCAGAGGGTGATGAATCTGTGAATTTCATTGCGATAGATGGCTGTGGAGGCCAAGTCATTGGGCGTATTTAAAGCAGAAGTTGAGAGGTATTTGATTAGTCAGGGCACCAAAGGTTATGTGGAGAAGGCAGGAGAATGGGATTGTGAGGGATAGTAAGTCAGCCATGATGGAATGGCAGAGTCAGCTCGATGGGCCAATGGCCTAATTCTGCTCCTATGTCTTATAGTCTTATGTTTTGTATACCATTTACAACAAATTTACAAGAAACTGGCACTCTGAAAGAGGCAAGTCTATCATTTGTACTGACATGTATCCCAAATGTGATAAGCTGACAATATGGTGGCCTTTGCAGGTATTTGACAAGTGTTAAAGCTGTAAAGTGTAGTTCTACAATACATAAGAAGAAGTATGCATTTCAAACATAAGGAACCAAGGAACAAGGAACAACTTTATTTGCCATTTCCACTAGGCGGCCATTTTATTAGATAACTCCTGTACCATATGGAGAGGCCACTAAATGTACGCTCGTTTTCTCCTACTGCTGTAGCCCATCCACTTCAAGGTTTGACATGTTGTCCATTCAGAGATGCTCTTCTGCACACCACTGTTGTAACGCGTGGTTATTTGAGATACCATCACCTTCCTGTCAGCCTGAATCAGTCTGGCCATTCTCCTCTGACGTCTCTCATTTACAAGGTGTTTTTACCCATAGAATTGTTGCTCACTGGATGTTTATTTTTTTAAAAATTTTTTACACCATTTTCTGTAAACCGTAGGGGCGTGGAAGACCCAGGAGACCTGCAGTTTCTGAAATGCTCCAACCACCCCATCTGGCACCAACCATCATTCCATGGTCAAAGATTACTTTTCTCCCCCATTCTGTAATTCGGTCTGAACAACAACTGAACCTTTCTATCATGCTTTTATGCATTGCGTTCCTGCCACATGATTGGCTGATTGGGTATTTGCATTAACGAGCAGGTGTTAAAGTGACCACTGAGTGGTAATTTACATTTACAAACGTATTAGGAATTGGCTGTGGTGTGTTGGCACGACATGTAACAAAAACAACAATGTTCAACAATTATAAAGAATTGCATAAAATAATAATAGAATTAGAGATATGGAATAGAATGTGCATTAATACATAAATACACGTATTTACAATGTAAACAACATTATAAAAAGTGGCTTAAAGTGTTTACAGTGCAGTAACTGTGGTCATAGATAGAGGGGGATGGGAGAATAACCAGAATGGTTGATCAGATTAACTGCTTTGGGTAAGAAACTTTTAAGATGGTGTGAAGTTTTTGTTTTAATAGCGCTATAGTGCTTTTTCAGGAGGGAGGTTTTGGAAAAGCTGTTTGCAGGGTGGGTAGTGCCTGCAATAGTTTTTCCTGCCTATATTCTGGACACATGCAAGTCCTGCACTGATGGTAGACTGCAGCCAATGTCCTTTTCTACTGACCTGACAGGTCACTGTAGATTTTTTTTACAAGAAGGTAGAAAATAGGTGCTGTAAGGAGAGTCACTGTCTACACAAGCAGTCTGTGATTGCATGTACAGTGTTTTATTGGATTGCTTTTATACTTACTGTACTATGCAAAAGTCTTAGGCATGTATGCATACATATATATAGACAGATAGATAGAGACAGAGAGAGAGAGCTAGGATGTCTAAGACTTTTGCACAATACCATAGTAATTTTATGTATTGTACTGTACTGCTCCTGCTGCAAAAAAAGACAAGTTTCATGACACTCGTGAGTGATGATAAACCTGATTCTGATACAGGTCTCTTCTGTGGACTGAGAGTGGGACGGGGGCAGGGAGAGAAGAATCATGGTTGGGAAAAGGAGGAAGGGAAAGGCGAAGGGAGGGGGGAGCAGGCAGGAAGCACCAGAGAGACATTCTGTAATGATGAATAAACCACTTGTTTGGAATCAAGTGACCTTGCTTGTTGTCTCAGGGCTGGGTGTGTCTGCATGCGTGCTGCCCCCCACCCCCTCTGCCCCTGGCACTCCTTCTCTGCCATCTGTCCCAAACTTCTTTTGCAGCACTCCACCTCCCAGTCCCAACATCCATAGGCCCCGTCATATTTACAAATTAGCTCTCTGCTCCACATTGACAAATACAATTCTGTGCAAAAGTCTTGGGGACATATATATAGCACAGTATTGTATATATATTGTCTTATTTTTGCTTTTTTTAAAGATGTTGTTCTTTATGCTTATTGTGGGTTTTATGTTGGTTTGGATCTGAAGTAACAATCACTTTGTTCTCCGTTAGGCTCATGTACTGAAGAATGACAATAAACAATCTTGAATTTTGAACCTGGAATCCACAATCTAATTAAAAGTAGGTAAGTAGTATAAGTTAACTGTGCAAGATCAGGAATGCCTTTTTCAGTCAAAGGTACTCTGGAGACCAGAGCAAAGCTCTCTGAGCTTGCCTTTATCCCTGGTAGGCTCTTGACTTCCTCGATTAAGCTGTTGCTTCTGGCCTGAGAGCTCACAGCCAGAGCTATGTGCTAACAATGGGGTTAAACAGCAGCCCAGAAGAAAACATCAGCTGATTCGTAATTGTTTCGTCAGTCATCAGAAGGCAGCCAACAACAGCCAGGCTCAGCGGAGTGCAATTGGACTTTACTCCATGTTTTGATCACAAGACTTTGTACAGATCATTAACAGAGCCTGAGATAATGAGGGGAATGAATCAGAATGCTTGTGTTGTTCTGTCAGCCACTCTATACAGTGAATGCTGGGAATACCCTGTTGCCAATAGTAATGATGTCTATCTTTTGGCTTGAAAACTCAGTGGGGAGGGACATGCATATCAGGAATTTGGAGATTTTATTAATTTGTGTTGGGTGGGGAGGGAGAATCTATTTATTTATATTTCATTTAGAGAAAAGGCCCTTCCAGCCCAGTGAGCTGCACCACCCCAGCAACTCACCCATTTAACCCTGGCCTAATCACAGGACAATTTTCAAAGACTAATTAGTCTGCTGACTGTCTTTGGACTGTGGGAGGAAACCGGTGCCCACAGAGGAAACATACGCACTCATGGGGAGAGCCTAGAAACTTCCTCACAGAGGGCACTGTCATGGAACTCCGCAATCCGAGGCTCCAATCTGTAATAGCATCGCGTTAACCATTACGCTAACGTACAGGTTGGTAAGACGTACAGGTTAGTAAGTTAATTGGTGACAAGGGTGTAACTGGGTGGCGCGGACTCATTGTGGCGGAAGAGCTTGTTACCGTGCTGTATCTCTAGATAAAAATAAATAAGCTTTACAAACAATCAGAAACTTTTTATAGTCTCCATTACTGATCACTGTAGGCCCAATATTCCAGTGCAACACAAAATGCTGGAGGAACTCAGCAGGTCAGGCGGCATCTACGAAATTCAATAAACAGTTGACGTCTCTGGCTGAGACCCTTCTTCAGGACTGGAAAAGAAGGGGGGAAGACACCAGAATAAAAAGGTGGGGGCAGGGGAAGGAGGATAGCTGGAGGTGATTGGAGAAGGCAGGCTGGTTGGAAAGGTAAAGGGCCAGAGAAGAAGGAATCCGATGGGAGAGGAGAGTGAGCCGAGGGAGAAAGGGAGGAAGGAGGGGCACCAGGGGCAGGTGATAGGCAGGTGAGGAGAAGAGGTAGGAATAGAAGAAGAGAGAAAAGGAAGGGGGAAAGAAAAAAGAAGAATCAAGTAACTGCAGAATTAAGTATTACAGTTATACAGAAAGTGCTGTCCAGGCAGACAGTAAGGTACAAAGGCCGTAACAAAAAAGAATATCACTGTCTGGTTTGGATCAGCTGCCAAACAAGACAAGAATAGACTTCAAAGAACCGCCAGGGCTGCGGAAAGGATTATTGGTGTGAAGCAGCCCTCGATCCAGGACTTATATGCATCTAGAGTCAGGAAGCGAGCAAGCAGTATCATTGTAGACCCATCACACCCTGGACAACACCGGTTCCAACTCCTTCCTTCTGGTAGGCACTTTAGATCACTGTATGCCAGGACAAATAGGTACAAGAACAGTTTCTTTCCGTATGCCATCAGTCTTATGAACACTTGAAATTTAGTCTATTATAAACCAAGCCCACCTGTACATACACAGGTATACCTCACTGTATATAGTTCACGATTATCTGCTCTATTGTTTTGTTTGTTTTTTTTTTGATTCTGTACAGTGAGCACTCAGGGAAACCGGCATCAAATTCCCTGTATGTGTCCACATACTTGGCAATAATAAAGGATTCTGATTCTGAATATGAGGTCAAGAACTCTTCAGGATACAACAGTTCCATTCAAGAGTCTTATAACAGCAGAGTAGAAACTGTTCTTCAGCCTGGTGGTATGTGCTTTCATGCTTTTGTATCTTCTTCCTGATGGAAGAGGGGTGAAGAGTGATTGCCTGGGGTGGGTGGTGTCTTTGATTTGGCTGCCTTACCGAGGTAACGAGAAGTGTAGACAGAGCCTATGGAGGACAAGCTGGTTTCTGTGATGTGCTGAGCTGTGCTGGCAACTCTCTGCAGTTCCTTGCTGTCTCGGGCATCATTATCATTATGTGCCGTGTCGTATGACGTTGGTGATTACAGGCTTTCTATGACGTAATTGCTCTTGACAAAATTTCTACAGAGCTGGTTTGTCATCGCCTTCTTCTGGGCAGTGTCTTTAAAGACAGGGTATCACCAATACCCTTCAGGGTTTGTCTGCCTGACATCAGTGGTCACATAACCAGGACTTGTGATATGCTCCAGCTGCTCGGACAACCATCCACCACCTGTTCCCATGGCTTCACGTGACCCTGATCGGGGTGGGGTGGAGGAGGCTTAGCACCTTGCTCAAAGGTGACCTGCAGGCTAGCAGAGGGAGGAGTGCCTTCCAGTTCCTTTAACACAGACATATCTCACCCCACCACCCATGCTTTCTATAGTGCCCCTGTAAAAATTGCCAAGGTACAACAGGGACGGGTCTTAAAGGCCTATGGTTGTATGCTCATTTGCAACTTTTGTAACTCACCCAACATAGACGGATTGTCTGGCTGCTATCTCATTGCTATCTTTGGGGTCTTGCTGTGCCATGCTTCCTGCATTACAAGTGCAGGAAGTCTGTACCTATACTTTCCCTGGGGTGCAGCAAAAGGGTGAGTGGGCAGTCTCATTGTTCACAGTAAATTGTCCTCTGTAACACATACGGAATGCTGGATGAACTCAGCAAGTCAGGCAACATTTATGGAAGTGAATATACAGTCAATGTTTCTCGCTGAAATCCTTCTTCAGTACCGGAAAGGAAGTGGGGAAGATCCAGAATAAAAAGGTGGGGGGAAGGGAGGGAGGCTAGCTAGAAGGTTCTAGATCTCTCTCTCTCTCTCTCTCTCTCTCTCTCTCTCTCTCTCTCTGTCCCTGTCTCTTCCCCGTTCTTTTCCAGTCCTGAAGAAGGGTCTCAGCCCAAAACATCGACTGTTAATTCACTTCCATAAATACTGCCTGACCCGCTGAGTTCCTGCAACATTTTGTGTGTGTTTCCATCATAACCAGTGTTAACATGCTAAGGTTGTTAAATGATCTGAAATAATAATTTTAAATTAATGAGAGAGAGAGAAGGGAAATATGCACAGAATTGGTAGTCAGTTAAAGAAGAACACAAGAGATTCTGCAGATGCTGGAAATCCAGAGCAACACACACACAATGCCAAAGGAACTCAGCAGCCCAGGCAGTATCCACTGAGCGGAATAACAGTCAATATCTTGGGCTGAGATCCTGCATCAGGACCTTTCAATCGTCTTATAGCAGCAAAGGTTGGGGGTGCTGTGAATAGTGTGGAGGGCTGTCAGAGGTTACAGCGGGACATCGATAGGATGCAAAACTGGGCTGAGAAGTGGCAGATGGAGTTCAACCCAGAGAAGTGTAAGGTGGTTCATTTTGGTAGGTCAAATATGATGACAGAATATCATATTAATGGTAAGGCTCTTGGCAGTGTGGAGGATCAGAGGGATCTTGAGGTCTGAGTCCATAGGACACTCAAAGCAGCTGCGCAGGTTGACTCTGTGGTTAAGAAAGCATACGGTGCATTGGCCTTCATCAATCATGGAATTGAGTTTAGGAGCCGAGAGGTACTGTTGCAGCTATATAGGACCCTGGTCAGATCCCACTTGGAGTACTGTGCTCAGTTCTGGTCGCCTCACTATAGGAACGATGTGGAAACCATAGAAAGGGTGCAGAGGAGATTTACAAGGATGTTGCCTGGATTAAGGAGCATGCCTTATGAGAATAGGTTGAGTGAACTTGGCCTTTTCTCCTTGGAGTGACGTAGGATGAGAGGTGACCTGATAGAAATGTACAAGATAATGAGAGGCACTGATCGTGTGGTTAGTCAGAGGCTTTTTCCCAGGGCTGAAATGGCTGGCACGAGAGGGCACAGTTTTAAGGTGCTTGGAAGCAGATACAGAGGAGATGTCAGGGGTAAGTTTTTTACTCAGAGAGTGGTGAGTGCGTGGAATGGGCTGACGGCGGCGGTGGTGGAGGCGGATATGATAGAGTCTTTTAAGAGACTCTTGGACAGGTATATGGAGCTCAAAAAAATAGAGGGCTATGGGTAATCCTAGGTAATTTCTAAGGTAAGGACATGTACAGCACAGCTTTGTGGGCCGAAGGACCTGTATTGTGCTGGAGGTTTCCTTTGTTTCTATGTTTCTAAATCATAAATATAAGAGATTCCACAGATGCTGGAAATTCAGAACAACACACACACAATGCTGGAGGAACTCAACAGGTCAGGCAACATCTGTGGAGGGGACTAAATTGATGTTTCAAGCTGAGACTTCATTTGAACTGGAAAGAAAGGGGGGGGAAGCTCGAGAAAGAAGGCGGGGGAAGGGCAGCTGGTAGGTGATATCAGGTGAGGGTGGAAGATGGGTGGGAGGGGAGAGTGGGATATAAACACAGATACTGCCTGATCTGCTGTGTTCTTACAACATGTCATGATAGTTAAAAGGGAAATTGCTTGTACCTACAATGCTGACTTAAACTGCCTGGTTGTAGCCAGCAATCTTTGCTGTTGAATGGAGAGGGAGACAGAGAGGAAGTAAGAGAGGGAAAGAACTGGGGAGAGAGAGAAAGACTGTACTAAAAAGAGAGGAAAAAGAAAGAGTAAGAGTGAGGGGGAGAGGAAGAGAAGAAGAGAGGGAATGATAAAGAGCAAAAGAGAGAGAGAAATGGAAAGAGGGGAACAACAGAGGAAAAATAAGGAAGAGAGAGACAGAGAGCAACAGAGAGAAGGAGAGAGAAGGAATTATAGAAAGGGAGAGGGATAAAGAATGATAGAGAGAAAAAACAAGGAATTGAGGGGAGAGTGAGAGACAAGAAACGAGAGTGAGTGAGAGAAGGAGAGAGGGAGAGAGAGAGATAGAGAGTGTGGGACAGAGAGTGTTAATCCTAATGTCGCTTTAAGACGTGGCTTGCACTGTGTTTATTTTCAGTCTTGAGCCACGTGCTGCTGAGTCAGAGAATCTCGCTGAAGCTGAAGTTCATCAGTTTTGGTGCATTAGGCTGTCGTGGGTGTATGGCTCTAGCATCTGATCCGTGAAAGCCCCAGAAGCTGGCAAAACCGCTCTATTGAACAATCACTATCTGGTAGCTCGGGAGACACCAAATGCGTGTCTGTGCGTTTCTGGTGTGGTCAGCTCGTTGACACCATTTCCTCCGCCCCAGTGTAACTATCAGTGTAGAGCTGACCTGGCTCAGACAGAATTTCACTGCCAACATACTTTTAACAACTTTTAAATTCTGAGCTCACTCTCATGTATTTGTGCAGTTCTAATTAAGCAGAGTCCAGCCACAAGAACAATATCTTCCATTGAGTTGTCACCTCTGACTGACTGACACTTTTAGTAACTGACTGTGTACTAACTGGACCATAAACCCATGAACACTACCTCACTTGCAGTTCTCTTCTTGCACTACTTATTAATTTAATATTTCTTATTGTAACTCAGAATAAAATTTAATGTCTTGCTTGGTACTGCTCTGACAAAACAGCAAATTTTATGATAGACACTCAGTGGCCACTTTATTAGGTACACCTGTACACCCGCTTGTTAATGCAAATATCAAATCAGTCAATCATGTGACAGCAACTCAGTGCATAAAAGCATATCGACATGGTCAAGCGGTTCAGTTGCTGTTCAAACTGAACAACAGAATGGGGAAGAAATGTGATCTAAGTGACTTTGACCCTGTGGTGCCAGACTGGGTGGTTTGAGTATCTCAGAAACTGCTGATATCCTGGGATTTTCACACACAACAGTCTCTAAAGTTTACAGAGACTGGCACAAAAATCAAAAACAAAACCTCCTGGGTGCAGTGTTTCTGTGGGCAAAAATGTCTTGTTAATGAGAGAGGTCAGAGGAGGATGACCAGACTAGTTCAAGCTGACAAGAAGGTGACAGTAACAACAATGGTGTGCAGAAGAGCAACTCTGAATGCACGACACGTCAGACCTTGAAGCAGATGGACTGCAGCAGCTGACGATCTTCAATGTATACAGGAAGTACTTAATACAGTAGCCGCTGAGTGGATGTCAGTGATAATTATCCTGATTCTGATATCTGAAATGAAAGCGGAAGGCATAGAAAAAAACACTTTCTCTCTCCACAGTTGCTGCTTCACCTGCTGTCTGTTTCCAGCATTTTCTGCTTTTGTTGTTTTGGTCGGGTCATTTTCATCTTCTCTGAATTGCAAGACCGCAAGAAATCGCAGAGCTGTGGACACATTCCAGACCATCATGAAAACTATTCTCCCTTCCATGGACACCACTCCACAATATATTTAAAGTGGAGGATGATCGGCTTTTGATTAGTAGTGCCATCAAAACTTAACAGGAGAAGGGGAGCAAGTGAGGTTGAGGGGGAAAATAAACTTGCCATGATCAAATGGTAGAGCAGACTGGATGGGCTGAATGGTCTAATTCTGCTCTGATGGCTTACGTCCTTATGGATTTTGCCTACACTTCCCCTGCTCGAGAAAAAACTTAATGAAGGACCCCTCCCAACCGGGACATCTCTCTTCTCTCCCTCCTCCCTTCAGGTGGAAGCTACCAAAACATGCACCACCAGACCAGGCTCAAGGACAGCTTCTATCCCGCTGTTATCAGACTCCTGAATGAACCTCTTATACCATGGAGATAAATTCTTGATCTCTCAAACCTACCTTATGGTGGCCCTTGCGTCTTATCTGTCTGCCTGTACAGCACTTTCTCTGCAACTGCAACACTATTTATTTATTTAGGGATACAGCGTGGAGCAGGCCCTTCTGGTCGAAAGAGCCACACGCCCAGCAACCCACTGATTTAACCTTACCTACTTGCAAGGCAACTTACAATGACCAATTAACCTACCAACTGGTACATCTTTGGACGCTGGGAGGAAACTGGAGCACCTGGAGGAAATCCACACAGATTACAGGGAGAACGTACAAACTCCTTACATATGGAATTAATCTCTGAACTCCAGAACGGCCCAGGCTGCAATAGCGTTGTGCTAACTGCTGTGCTAATATTCTACATTCTGTTTCTTCCCTTTTATGCTACTTCAATTTGCAATGACCTGTTTGGATGGGACACAAACAGAAGCTTTCAGACAATAAGACCATAAGACATGGGGCAGAATGAAGCCAGTCGGCCCATTGAGTCTGCTCCACCATTCGATTATGGCTAATTTATTTTCCCTCTCAAATCCATATTCCTACTTTATCCCTTAAGACCATAAGATATAGGGGCAGAATTAGCCCATTTGGCTCATTGGATCTGCTGCCCCATTTCATTATCCAATTTTCCTGTCAGCCCAATCTCCTGCCTTCTCCCCATATATTCCTTCGTATCCTTGACCAATCAAGAATCTATCAACCTCTGCCTTAGATATACATAAAGGCTTGGTCTCCACAGCTGCCGGTGGCAAAAACTTCCACAGATTCACCACTCTCTGGCTAAAGAAATTACTCCTCATCGGCTTTCCAAAAGAACGCCCCTCTATTTTGAGGTTGTGTCAGATTGTCTTAGACACTCCCACCAAAGGATACATCTTCTGCACATCCACTCTATCAAGCCTTTCACTGTTCAATAGGGTTCAATGAGGTGACTGTACATTCTGCTAAATTCCATTGAGTACAGGCCCAGAGCCATCAAAGGCTCTTCATATCACAAGCCTCTGAAACGTGGAATTATTTTCATGAACCTGCTTTGATCTCTCTTCAGTTTCAGCACATCTTTTCTAAGATAAGGGGCCCAAAATGGCATGCAATACTCTAAGTGAGGCCTCACCAGTGCTTTATAAAGTCCCAACATTACATCCTTGCTTTTATATTCTAGTCCTCTTGAAACGAATGCAAATATTGCATTTGCCTTCCTTACCACAAACTCAGCCTGCAAATTAACTTCTAGGGAATTCTGCACAAGGACTCCCAAACAAGAGAAAATCTGCAGATTCTGGAAATCAAAGCAACACACACAAAATGCTGAAGGAACTCAGCAAACCAAGCAGCATCCATGGAAAAAAATTGTGTGTGTTGTAAGGACTCCCAAATCCCTTTGCACTTCAGATTTTGGTATGTTCTCTCCATTTAGAAAATAGTCAACCTTTTCATTTCTTCTACCAAAGTGCATGACCATACTTTTCCTGACACTGTATTCGATCTGCCATTTCTTTGCCCATTCTCTGAATCTGCCTAAGTCCTTCTGTACTCTCCCTAGTTCCTCAAAACTATTTGCCCCTCCACCTATCTTTGTACTAGTGCGCATGTGCCGGTCGTGCATGCAGCCTGGTACAGCCGTTCCGATCTATTCTTACTTTCTTCTTCTTACTTTTTAATTTACGTTACTTTTTTGTATTTTTTTTCTCACGGTAACACGTCGAAGCTGCACCCTCTCTAACATGCAGGTAGAGAGAGTTTTATTTAGATTTTCTTTAGCGCTGGAAATGGTTACATCCCGACACGCAGGACAGAAGCAAGGTCGCATTGTGTATTCCACGGACCGGCAAAGACTGGCCGGCTTAGCAAACAGAGCGGTGGACACCCCTGCTGAAATCCAGAGGAAAACACACAGAGGGGGATCACAAAGCCGAGGAAAGAGGAGTTCGGTGGGTAATACCGTTCCGGCTGACTGGAAGTGCACTGACAGCAGTAAGCGTAAAGGAGTTGGGTGTTTACTGTTCTGGCTAACAACGGATGGTGCAATCCGGGGCATATTACGATCGAGAAACGTGTTTGCAGACTGGATATTGAACTTTTTACTGTTGGACTTCGGCCACATTCCACCGTGATACAACACTTGGCGGCACGGGAGATCGTTCCTGCCTGTGGCCATCGAACATGCAGCTCCTCCCATGGAGGGTCAGACACCCTGAGCCAATAGACTGGTCCTGGACTTATTTCCATCTGGCATAGTTTGCATTTTGGTGTTTGTTTGTTGGGGTTTTTTGTATTGCTATATTTACGCTCTATTCTTGGTTGGTGCGGCTGTAACAAACACAAATTTCCCTCGGGACTAATAAAGTATTTCTATCTATCTATCTATCTGCAAACTTTGCAACAAGGCCATCAATTCCATCATCCAAATCATTGACATATAACGTAAAAAGAATCAATCCTAACACAGACCCCTGTCACCACCAGCCAACCAGAAGAGACTCCCTTTATTCCTACATTTTGCCTCCTGCCAATCAGCCACTGCTTTATCCATGCTAGAATCTTTCCTGTAATACCATGGGCTCATAGTTTGTTAAGCAGCCTTATCTGTGGCATCTTGTCAAAGGCCTTCTGAAAGTCTGAGTACAGAAAATCATCTGAATCTCCTTTGTCTATCCTGCTTGCTATTTCTTCAAAGAATTCCAATAGATTTGTTAGGCAAGGTTTTCCCTTGAGGAAACCATGCTGACAATGGCCTATCTTATCATGTTCCTCCAAATACCCCGAAACCACATCCTTAACAATTAACTCTAATATCTTCCAGTCACTGAGGTCAGACTAATTGGCCTGTAATTTCCTTTCTTCTGCCTCTCTCCTTTCTTGAAATGTGGAATGACATTTGCAGTTTTCCAGTCTTCTGGGACCAGTCCAAAATGTAATGATTCTTGAAAGGTCATAACTGATGGCTGCACAATCACTTCAGCCATTCTTTCAGAACCATGAGGGGTACATCATCTGGTCCAGGTGACTTACCTACTTTCAGATCTTTCCATTTCCCAAGAACCTTCTCTCTAGTAATGGTAACTTCACACACTTCATGACCCCTGATACTTAGCACTTCCACCATACTGCTGGTGTCTTCCACAGTGAAGACTGATGCAAAATACTTATTCAATTCATCTGCCATTTTGTTGTTCCCCATTACTACCTCTGCAGCATCGTTTTCCAGCAGTCTAAAATCCACTCTTGCTTCTCTTTTGCACTTCATGTACCTGAAGAAATTTTTGGCATCCTCTTTAATGGTATTGGCTAGCTTACTTTTGTATTCCATCTTTACCTTCTTAGTGATGTTTTCAGTTGCCTTCTGTTGGTATTTAAAAGCTTCCCAATCCCCACATGGTTACTACTGTTAGGGGTCTGTATATAATTCCCATCTGGGTCTTTTTAACCTTGCAGTTCCTTAGCTCTATCCACGAGTCAACGCCTTCTGTCCCTATGTCACCTCTTTCTCATGATTTAATTTAACTTTTTACCTACAGAGCCATACCCTTTCTGCCTTCCTGCCTATTCTTTTGATACAACGTGCATCCTTGGAAATTAAGTTCCCAGCTATAACCTTCTTTCAGCCTTGATTCAGTGATGTCTACAACATCATACTTGCCAATCTGTAACTGTGCTACAAGTTCATTGACCTTATTCCATATACTGTGCGCATTCAAATATAATTCTTTTAGTCCTGTATTCACCTTTTTCAACTGTGCCTACTTTTTATGTTGCAACTCATCCTGTTGTCTCCAGTTTTACCCTATCATCAGCCTTTCCTTGCTCGGAGTCATACTACACTTTGCCTCTAATTGTAAACCAACTACCTCACCTTCAGCACTATTAGTCCGATTCCCATCCCCCTGCCAGATTAGTTTAAATCCTCCTGGACGTCTCTAGCAAACCTGCCCACAAGAATTTTGTGCCCCCTCCGGTTCAGGTGTAACCTGTCCCTTTTGTACGGATCTTCCCTTGGGCACGTGGCCAAGTGGTTAAGGCATCGGACTAGTGACCTGAAGGTCATGAGTTCGAGCCCCAGCTGAGGGAATGTGTTGTGTCCTTGAGCAAGGCACTTAATCACACATTGCTCTGCGATGACACCGGTGCCAAGCTGTATGGGTCCTAATGCCCTTCCCTTGGACAACATCGGTGTCGTGGAGAGGGGAGACTTGCACCATGGGCTTGCAAGATGCCTTTACCTTACCTTCCCCAGAAGAGATCCCAATGATCGATAAATTTGAACCCCTGCCCCCTGCACCAGTTCCTCAGCCACACATTTACCTGCCAAATCATCCTATTCTTACCCTCACTGGCAGGTGGAGCAGACAGTAATCCAGAGATTACTACCCTGGAGGCCCTGTTTCTCAGCTTCCTACCTAGCTCCATTCAGTTCCTCCTCACCTTGTCTACATACGTCCTTGTATCCAGTCTTGGAGGTGATAGTCTGGATACCCCCTGTTACGCTGACATTTCTGCATGTCCTCTGTGAGTCTCATCTACACCATGTTGAAACTTACCCTGGCAGATTCTGAAACTAAGCCCAGAAGCTAGATCTTGGATCTCATACCCTCCTACTGGGGTGCTAAAGTTTAAAGTTCAAAGTAAATTTGTTATCAAAGTACATATATGTCACCATATACTACCATGAAATTAATTTCCTTACAGGAATTTGCAGTAGAACAAAGAAATACAATATTCAATGAAAAATTACACTCAAGGACTGACAAACAACCAATACACAAAGAAGACAAACTGTGCAAATTCAAAAAAAGCATATAATAATAGTAATAATATATGAATAAGTAAATAAATAATGCCGAAAATGTGAGTTGTGAAGACCTTGAAAGTGAGTTCATAGCTTGTGGAATCAGTTGAGTGTTTTGGTGAGTGAAATTATCTATGCTGGTTCAGGAGGCTGATGTTTAAGGGGTAATAACTCTTCCTGAAGCAGATGCTGTGGGACCTGAGGCTCCTGTATCTCCTTCCCGATGGCAGAAGTGAGAAGAGAGCATGGCCTAATTGGTGAGGGCCACCAACGTGAAGGATTGATGGGGTCTCAGTGAATTTTGCACATCTGCCCATTACGAGTCCACATACTGGTTGTGCTTTGTGAGCCAACTGGCTGGGTATGTTTCAATCAAGAGATTCATCTCATTTTGGACTAATGAGGACTAATAGTGATGAACCTTGATCATGGCTGCTGCTTTCTTGCAGACTTCCAGTAGATGCTCCTGATAGTGGGGAGGGACGTGCCCGTGACGTAGTGGGCTCAGTTCGCTGCTCTCTGCAGTTCCTTATGTTCCTGTCAGAGCTGAGGCCTCACAGTGACTCGCTTCAATCCCAATTTACTGGTCTCACAGTGTGGAGTTTGTGCACTGTCCCAGTGACTACGCTTGTTTCCTCTTGGTGCTCCAGTTTTCCTCCCATGTCTCAGAGACGAACAGGTTGGTAACTTGTCCCTAGTATGTAGGTGAATAGTAGTATATGGAAAAGGTTAAAACAAGGAACAGTACAGACCCTTTGGCCTAATATGTACTGTCAACCTTTTAACCTACATTAAGATCAATCTAACCCTTCCCTCTTACATTGCCCTCCAGTTCTCTATTATCCATGTGCTTATCCAAGAGTTTCCTAGATGCCCTCAATGTCTTTGCCTCCACCACTATCCCGGCAGCACATTCCACACTTACCTCTGACGTCCTCCCTGTACTTTCCTACAATCACCAGAGCTTTATGTGCCTTTATATTAGTTACTTCTGCTCTGGTGAAAGGTCTCTAGCTATCCACTTGATCTGTGCCTTTTAGAATTTTGATGGGAATTGACGGAAAGATGAGGAGATTAGTTTACAGGAATATCTGGTGGGGTAATGGGATGGGAAATGGCCTCATTCTATGTTAAATGTAACTCTCAAATATTGTGAGCTCTTCCCCTTCTTATTCTCCTTTCCCTCCCCCTACCTTTTTTTTCCGACATCTACCCCTTCCTTTCCAGTCCTAAAGATGGGTCTTGGCCCAAAATGTCAACTGTTTCTTCATTTCCATATATGCTGCCTGGCCTGGTGAGTTTGTCCAACAATTTGTGCGTGTTGCTTTGGATTTCCAGCAACTGAAGAACTTCTAGTGATTGTGAATCCTTCCCAAGCCTGTTCCCAGATATCCCCAAATGGTGATGCTGTGGCCAGTCCCTAAGATCTCCCCATACACTTAGCGGCCTCTTCATTAGGTACAACTGTACAGCTGCTCAATATGAAAATATCTAATCAGCCAATCATCTGGCAGCAACTCAGTGCATAAAAGCATGCAGAAGTGGTCAAGAGGTTTAGTTGTTGCTCAGACCAGATATCAGAGTGGAGAAGCAATGTGATCTTTGACCGTTGGTGTTGGATGGGGTGGTTTAAGTATTTCAGAAACTGCTAATCTCCTGGAATTTTCACACACAACATTCCCTGGTGTTTACAGAGAATGATAGAAAAAACAAAAATCCACTTTGCAACAGTTCTGTGGGTGAATAGAGAGAGGTCAGAGGAGAATGCCGAGACTGGTTTATGCACTAACTCAAATAACCAGGCATTACAACAGTGGTGTGCAGAGGAGCATTTCTGAACACCCAACATTCCAAACCTTGAAGTGGATGGGCTACAGCAGCAGAAGACCGTGAACATGTATTCAGTGGCCACTTTTAGGTACAGAAGGTGCCTAATAAAGTGGCCACTTAGTGTGCATTGGGAGGGTAACCTACCATCCTATATGTTGCATTGCCACTACCCATTTCACGGGCCTAACAATTCTGCTGACCAGTGCGTGAAGGATTGATGGGGTCTCAGTGAATTTTGCACAACTGCCCATTATGAGTCCACATACTGGTTGTGCTATGTGAGCCAACTGGCTGTGTATGTTTCAATCAAGAGATTCATCTCATTTTGGACTAATGAGGACTAATAGTGATGAACCCAAGCCCATTATTACAGCCTTCATCTCTCACAGGCTGTTAAGGGATCTCCGTTAACCATTTGACATCTATGACGGCGCAGGAACCAGAGTGAGGAGATCATCGCTCTTAAACAACATCAAGCATGCCCAGTCGACATCTCAGAGGCAGTAGGCAATTCGAGGGATGCATAGATTATTTTAAATAAGGACTTGACACCACTATTTCCAGTGTCGATAGAACAATATTCGCTGTAAAGGGAGCAAGCGAATTTAATGAGATGGTACAGCCTTTGCTCTGTCATAGTCTCTCGAGTTACTGATGAGGATTAATTTGCTTCATTATGGCCATTACTGACACTGGGAGAAGGCACAATCTGCTTCACAGCTGATTTGAGAGCTGAATAGTGCAGCAGCACGCTGAATGAATTAGGGATGAGGCAAGA